>NW_011339172.1:0-23830 GCF_000735185.1 Notothenia coriiceps | reverse complement strand
GGTTCAAACCCCACTGCAGTCAACATGCCGTTGTTTCCCTGAGACACTTCACCCCAAATTGCTCCTGTGGGGATTGCCCACAGTATTGAGTATGTAAGTCGCTTTGGATAAAAGCGTCTAACAAGTAACATGTCATTAATCATGATTACGTGTATTTGTTTTAACTCCCCCCCCAAAATACAAGTAAACAAGGTGAGAAATTGTGTAATAATGTCATGCATGACAAACTGGTAAAAGACATTGGGGGACATTTTTACTTTATTTTTAACGTTTCAGATTTTGTTATTATTAGTATGAAGTCTGAACATTTTCCAAAACGCAGCTAAAGCGTCTACAAAGCCGCTGTTACGGAGAGCCTCTGTGAGTAGACCTCTGTATAATGTGTGCTAGCTCCATCTGCTCCTACAGTGGTGACTGTCCACTATCACTTCTATACTAAACCATTTCAACAAACTGACACATGCTTTAGCAAAATGCCTTTCCCCTGTTTTCACCACACCTAAAGCAAGCAAGTGCAGAACATTAGTCATGGATCAGGTGTGCCGTTACAGCGGGGTAGTGTGGGTTATTACTGATGTCTAGTGGTCTCCAGTCAGTGCCATACATGTAGTTTGTTCCATTTGCTTTCTTTGCCTTTTAACTGCAATACAATTCATTGTACAAATCTGTGCTGGAATTACTGGAGGAAGTGGGGGTAAAACTAGGCTATGTGGTTAATCTGAGGTTTTTTTATGGGTGTTAAGGTTTCCGGATTTACCGAGCCTAGTCCCCATAGACAGAGCTGCCTCCGAAAAAAGGGGCCAGTAGCTTATTTCCAAGTGACTAAAATTACACAAACATTCATGAAAGCATGTTATGTTTGTCATATTACATTTCCGCAAATAGATCCCTTTCAGTACAAAACACTGGTCCTTTAAAAGCTGTGCTTTTGAGAAAGATGCTCAGTGTGCACTTGTTTTTTTGTATTGTGTGTGCGAGAGAAGAACTGTGTCCCTGTATGTGTGTATGATACCTTGACGATGGGCAACCACATGTCCTTGGAGGCGGAGAAGCCGTGCAGAAGCAGCAGCGATGGCGTGGCCCCCCCCGGCGTCCCGCGGCTGCTGTAACAGAAGCGGTAACTTCCACTCTTACAGTACCGGATCACCAGCCCCAGCCTGCGACGCATGTACCTGAGGAGGATCACAGGCAGAGATGATCTGTCATCTGAATCTGCCCCTCTAGCTAGAGACCTAGCAGTAAACTGCAACTCAAAGTTCAAGTTCTTAATTTGTCCCTGAGGGGGGATTAGTTCTGCTGATGTAGCATGAAAACAACAGCAACACAGGACAAGACACAAGCTAAAAAACAAACTACACTATCACTCATAAAACACATGAAAACGAATGACGGGGGAACACATGAAATACAAAGAGTTTAGAAAAAAGTTAAGACAGAAAGAAAGAAAGAAAGAAAGAAAGAAAGAAAGAAAGAGAAGGAAAGAAAGAAAGAAAGAAATGCACAAGTACCTAATATCTCTGAGGAAATCTAAACTTCTCCTGTATCATCTTTTGTTTTTCCTGTTAGTCAAATTGTGATAACACAATTTAAAGCCTGATTACATTTTATTTAATGATAGTTTTCTGTAACCGAGCATTTTATTCAAGTCACAAAAACCCCTATTACATCACTGTGACTCAGCACTTACAAAGGGTTTGTGTGTGTGTGTGTGTGTGTGTGTGTGTGTGTGTGTGTGTGTGTGTGTGTGTGTGTGTGTGTGTGTGTGTGTGTGTGTGTGTGTGTGTGTGTGTGTGTAACTGGGTGAAAGAGCACTGCCAATCCGACCAACAAGTATTCTGTTTCCTTTTTTACAGCTTTAACAGTCCAAGTCCGATAGGCCAAGGCACACCAACATATCTGCTCTTTCAAAATAAAAGCGTATTTCAGAGGCTTCATCCGGACAGATTCACTCGTGGCTGAAGACTTTTCTTTTTGCCGCTGCTTTTAATTGAACTATTCATATCTTAAACTGTACTGTAACTTTTATCCATGTATTTTTTCTTTTAATGTTTATTTTATTATCTTTGCTTTTAAATGCCATTTTCTTAATGTCTTTCATTTTTGTAAAGCAATTGCCTTGTGTTGAAAGCCGCTGTATAAATAAACTTGCCTTGCGTTGCCTATTATAATAGAATATGTTTGACTTATTGTTATTTATTTAAATATAAAATCCATTATGTTGCAAATGGGAAATGTTAATATTAACTTAAAAATATATTATTATAGTAGGTATTTTAATATATTTTATATAAATTGTTATTGCTGATCCCAGTGAGGAACAGACTGTCTTTTCTTAGAAACTATTTTTGAAAGTTTGAGAGTACAGAGGACTGAGTGAGAGTTTTATCACATGGAGGAGAAGCAACCACCTGAAGCTTAATATGTGCAAAACCATTATCTGGTTGTGGTAGACGAGCAGAGGAAGGCTTCACGTCCATGGGCAAATCAACAAACATTCAAGTTTTAATTTGTATCTTTGGGGTGATTTTGGAAACTCCTCTGAGCAAGGAAGGAAAGAAATCGTTTACCCTCAGGATGAGATGTGGTTGACCTATGCTTACACATACTGTAGCACGGATGTGTTGATAACAAATTAACTTTGAGTTATACTGTAGACATTGAAATTGAAATTCTTTACCCGAAGAAAAATACAAAAACAAATAATATTTAAAAAAATGATATATATATATATATATACACACGTATATATATAATAAAATTAATGAAAAAAAAAAAATAGAAAATTAACTTTACTGTAACAACACTGCTATATGCAATATATACTTTACAAATATGTATTATGTTGTTACTGGCTACTCATTTTTAACCATGGTTGTTTACTTATTTCATTTTATAAATTGTACTTGCTTTTTGTTTGCCCTGCCCCATTGCTGTAACAATGTCAACCTCCCCGCTATTGGACAAATGAATGATTTCTGATTCAGATGTTTTATCTAAATAACATTATGATGTTACAGTGACCTTGCCATTTGACGTTTCACTGCCAACATCTAATCAGTTTGACCTTGAGTCCAAGAGGATGTATGTGAATAATACCCTGAAGGCAATCCTGAGATATTATGTTCACAAGAATGGGATGGTCGTCCTTTAAACATAATGCGTCCAATGATGCAACCCTCGAACACAGAGGTGCTGGTTTTGGAAAAATGAACAAATCCTCAGGTTACTATCAGATCTTGGAAGGACCCCTGATTAAAACCTGTAAAAATACGGAATGAAGCAGTTTCATCTTGTTGTTTTTTGCTCCAACTGTGTTTGGCTGCAACATTAGCTCCACTTTTTTTCTTTGACAACTTACGTTGGATGTCTAGTGAAAAAATCCAACAACCAAGACCTAATTGCTGGACTGTGTCTCACCACCATGTAAAAAGTAAATTTATGACAAAAACCACAAAGCGTGAAAATATGTTGCCACTACAGACAACCAAATGTAACAAATGGCTCCTTTGATTATAAGTGTGGCTTTCCCTAGGTTTCAAAATGGTTGAAAACACTGGGGTAATATAATAAGTACACAATTATTTTTTTATTATTATTATTACTTGTTCTTTTCTAATTATTATTTTTTTTTATTGGTTTTTCAGTTGAATTATACTTAAAGTTCAGGGTAATCAACTGCTAAAAACATACTGTTCACATTTTTTTTCTCCAATAAATTGATGTTTTCTAAGTAAATGGATAATCGTTTTTAATAATCGTGATATCAATTATTGACCCAAATAATCGAGATTATGATTTTTGCCATAATCGAGCAGCCCTACAATCAACAGACTATTACCAGTCTAACCAGTGTGTGTGAGTGTGTTTACCAGTTGTAAGCTTTAAGGAGGGATCCAGGCCAGAACATGAAGGAGTAGATGAACGCGAAGACTGGGAGAACCAGAATACATCCTGATATCATTATCATCTCCATGGCGGCACACCCTTTCAAAAATAAAACACACAAAAATACATCATCATCAATACAAGCATTTGAGTTCAGTAAACCCAGTAAGTTATCATTTTGGCTCTCATAAGTCATGAATCTGTCTCTATAAACATTGACCAGTGTGTGTTATACACCATTAAAGAAAGGACTGGTCAATATATCTACATTGTATCAAAAATCTCATTGGGTATTGGTAAATATTTTGTGAAAGCACCAATACTAAACCCTACGGTTTCTTTGCTATGTTGTTATCACATAAAATGTTGTGACATTCTTATACACCATTTTGAATTATTATAAAGTGTTTAAAATGAGCTTGAATGCAATCAGACGAGAAGCATTTTCTTCTCGCTGCATTTAGAAAAAAAAAACCTTGCATTAAAATAGATTAATCTCAAAAAGAGAAGAGCTTAATAGTTGTTAGACTGCTCATAATTTCATGATTTTACCGAAGAAAATGTTACTTTTTATGTTAACCTGGCATTATTCAAGTTTTATGTGAATTTGCCTCGAAATGTACTGACCTATATATTGCTTTGATTGTTTTACTGTAGGCCTATTGCTTATATTCAACTTGAAAATGAACTCAAACAAAAAAGACGGTGGCATTTACAAACCGGCGGTGTGTACACTGTACAGTAAAGTATAGCGGAAGACCGAACTTCCCTTTAACAACATGAACGCTGGTTTCCTTTAAGTTTCAACATACATATTTCTATATTTTATACATAAGGTTTGACGGTAGGAGGAATGAATTGTCTTTTTGAAAAGCCGCAACAAATATTACATTTGAACTGACAGGTATCCTGGTTATGAGTGTCTTTTGAAAACCTCACATCTCAAACAGGTTCACAGCATGCAGGTTCAACCAGCACTAGGAATAACACAGCCAGCGTCTGCATATGAAACATGAATATCATACAGCATGTATCACCTGAGGGGAAGTAGCACCGTACCTGTCCGAGTCCTCTTCGCTCTGTCACCGCCTGACGTCCTCCATGCACTCCTCCTATTCCTCCTCCTCCTCCTCCTCTTTCACCCACATTACACAACAGCCTATCATCTCACTTAAAGGGAAAGTCCTGTGCTGCGTTTAGGCACCGTCGGAAATATCACACACCTAAATTATACCTGTTTAACATGGAACAACTGTTGCATTTTAACTGGATATTCTTCATTTATAAAAGTATCAACTTTAAACTTTATAAAAGTGTACCCATTCCTCTGTTTGTATTTATTGTTAACAGTCTACATATATATAGTATTTGAACAGCACATATATAAATATATAGTATTATTATTATTATATATATCAATTTTAATAATTTATGTTTTGATGTGTTCATCACTTTATCATGTGTTTTACTTTTTAACAGGTATTACAATACTGCTGGGTAGCTTGTGAATGTTTCCAATGGTTCCATAACGTTTTCTTAATGTATAATAAAACGTAAAATATAATTTGTTGGTTTATTTTATATTATTAATTAGAATCTTCAAAGCTGTCAAATAAATTCAGTGGTGTAAAAATGAAAATATTTCCCCCGAAATTATAGTGAAGTAAAAATGACTGAGTGCCTCAACATGAAGGACTCGAGGTCTGCTTCACATTTACATTTGAAAGTTGAAGCTCCAGTTCATGTTGAACCTTCAAATAAATCCATAATCACATTGAGGTACTTGAAGATTGACCCACCTTTGATCGATGCACCCATTAAAGTAACGTAAATGCATCAAGAATCATTGTCAAATAATATGATTTGTAATATGTAATTATGCATGATAAGTGCTTTTGATACTTTGATTAGATTTTTAATATTTCTTGCGTTAAGTTAAGTTCAGGACTTTTATAGTTGACAGAGTATTTCTAAACTGTGGTATCACTATTTTAACTGGTAACACATCCGAATATTTCATTACCTTTGTCAAATTGTTTATATTCTAACAATAAACCGATGAACATTACAAACATTATCAAAGTGTTGAGACACTTTTATTGGTTCTCAGAGGCCACAGTTATTTGTCACCAGGGCTCAACTCAAGGATAGAAAAAGTCAGAAATAAATAGAAAATTAAACATTAAATAACAATAGTAGGATCTTTAAAACTAAAACAAGCATAGCAATAAAACACAATCAGCAGTTGTATGTCAATTGAGTATGTATATAACATGATTAACCATATGTAATATGATTAGGTAATGAAGTCTGCTTGGTTATAGAAGCAGAGGAAATGATCTCAGTCTTGCATATCCTCTGATGACGCTGGGTGCTATTAAAGGCCATAAAACTCTGCAGACCAAATAGTGGGACTCAAAATATCCTTTTCTGGGTTTTTATTCATGGTTCAAGAAGTGCAGTCAGACGGTCCGCCGGGTGATGTAACTACAGAGGAACGCTGGCCGGGAAACAAGAAATACTTCAAATACCTGCTACACACACCACACGCACACACACAACCACACCCACGCAGACACACGCAGACACACACACACACACACACACACACACACACACACACACACACACACAAACCCTTTGTAAAACTTTAAAAAAGAGCTCTGCTTCAGGTTTGGGTCGCCTGATTACATTCAACATGAACTAGTGATTTCCTGATTCAACTCTATTTAAAAAATGGTAACAGATAACAGGAAGTTCAATCAGAAATGGCTTTTATTCAGCTGTGAAAACATCATCATATGCAAAAATCTCTTCATTTTCTCTTCTCTCTTTAAAGAAAACACGCCATGCAACTATAACCTGGTGTGAGATTATCTTTAATCCCTACAGGTGAAGACATTTAATTATTTCATGAACAGAATCACTTCTGATTTAAAGAGGACCTATTCTGCTCATTTTCATGTTCCTATTTGTATTTAGTGTCTCTACTGTGACATGTTTCAATGCTTTAATGTTCAAAAAGCTCTTTATTTTTCTCATACTGCCTGTGCTGCAGCACCTATATTCACCCTCTGTCTGAAACCAGAGCCCAGTCTGCTCTGATTGGTTACTCCCTCTGGAGGCAACTTTGGGATTTTAGCCTTTGCAGACGATTTGCATGCAACAAACCTATATAACACACGACAGGAAAGGAAAACCAAAAAAGTATAATAAAGAATATGAATGAAATGTTACTGTATTAAAGAGGCCCTCTTTAATACAGTAACATTTCATTCATATTTTTCAGTTTTACTGTGAAATTCAGTTATAAGTATAATCTTATAATGCTGTAATTTATATTAACAGCATAGTTAATAATTTATCTAGGAATTCCTTATTTTATCTTTTCAGAAAAACAGATTTTTTGTTCACAGACTTATAGAAATCCTTGACCGTCATTTTACCTTGACAAAGTTTAACAGCTCATCTCGTGTTCATATAAAACTTGTATTATTTACCGAGCTAGGCTCACACTTCCAGTTTTTGTGCTAAGCTAGGCAAAACATTTCAAACTGACACACACAATTACAACTTTAAAAATGAAATTCCTTGTTATATTTCACTGTATCATCTTGCAACCCTATCACCTGAAAATGCTGTTCACATAAGAATCTGCATCTATCCTTTATTTTTATTGTACATTGTATTCAACAGTGTTTTTTCTATATGCAACATATTTACCTAGTAACACTACTAGCTAAAATATTTTCCTTGTTTCTAAAAAAATGGCATTTTGCTTTAAAAACGTTTTTGAAGGATAAAGACTAAGCAAATGTATTTATTATATTAGGTTAGATGCTGTATGACTTTTAGTTTTGAATTCTGCCTTCTGCATGTCCAGTTCCCTATGTTTTAAGTCAAATAATTGGATCATTCCTAAAATGACACACAAATCTGATTCTGCTTCTGTTTTTATCTAAAACCATCTGGCTCCAGTCACTGTCAGTTCTTGAAGTGCTATAATAAATCCACCAGTAAGTACTTTAAACACTTCTGTGTCAACTAAACATTCCCTTAAGTACTTAAAGCAGTAGGCTCGACTGAGAGTGCTTAAACGTCAGCTAGACATCTTAAGTATGTTAAACATTGATACATCATCTGGAGTATTTTAAATACTTGTCAAATGAAAATAAAATGTAATGACTTTAAGTGCTACTAATTCTGTACTATTTTGTTACTCATTTCATGTATTTGTATATAACAGGCAAACCACCACAGTCGATATCAGATTTACAGTTTTGTTTTTTTCTGTCTTTTTTTACCCTATAATTCTGTTTTTGAGCAGTGCTAAGTCTTTTAAATCACCATATTGAGTCAACACTGTGTCTCAGTGCTGACAGGGTGTATCCAGGTTTTGTCCGCACTTCCAGCAGCAGTAATGCTGATGATGCCAAGTTCTTCCATCTTTCCCCGTGTGAAAAGACTGACAGAAGATCAACTGAGGGAGGAGAAACAGGACAAAACAGATACGTTTATTTTGCAATTGGAGAATAAAGTTAAGGTCAAGATTACAGTTGAATTCTTCAATGTTTGAATCAGGCAAAAGAAAAAAGAAATGCAAAAATATATGGTTTTTTTTCTTTTTGAGAAAAGAGTTAAGAATGCTAATGAGCAGTAAATATAACTGTAGCTGTTCCAATAGCCTGTTTAAATGTATATTGATGTGCCATCAGGGCAAGCAAGGCCTTCTCTCCTGGCCTAAACACGGTCAGAATCACTGACTAACCTTTTAATATCGTTTTTTCATTAACAAGTTTTTAATTATTTCCAATAGTCTATTCTCTTCATTGTATGGCTTTTCTCTGTGTTTCGTGCGGTTGCGCTGCGTCCAGGGCCGCCCCTCCCTACAGGCCGATCACGCAGACTGCGTGGGGCCTCACCTCGCAGAGGGGGCCTCACCTCGTGGAGGGGGCCTCATCTTGCGGAGGGGGCCTCATCTTGCGGAGGGTTCTTCATTTTGCGTGGGGCCACAAGTTGGCCAGGGGCGGCCAGTAATGGTTGTTGGAGCTGTTATCCAATCACATTTAAGTCAGAATGTGTTGCAGGGTCAAATAAACCAGCCTGAGACCTTCAGAATCAACAGTGCAAGCCTTGTAGCTTAAAATAAATGGCAACGTAACTGTTGCATTGACCAATCACATTATGGTGATTGGTCAATCCTTAGGGCCATCTAGCAGGCGTACGATGACGTCAGCATTTTCACGGGCCACTACTGTTTATAGTTAATAGCTGCATAATTCTTGCTTTTCTGTATTTGTATCCTCGTGGTTGATAGCATTTATAAGGCGTTGTGGATAAAAGCGTTAAAGACCCATTTATGATGCTAACAATCTTTGTTCAGCAGGATAATCTGTACATAAAAACATCACTTTTATGATTCTTGAAGCGTAAATGCAATCGCCAGAAGTAAATGGCTTACGTTACCATCACCACGTTACATCACCACTGCTAAGCTAAAGGCGGCTAACTGTCTGTGTGATGATGTTTTAGCAGTCTCTTTTAGTCATTTGGTAGCAACCGCCGTTTTAATTACATTAAAGCTTCAGACATTCACCAGTGGGGTATTTACTGACACATTTTATGTTGTAGGGCAAAATGTGAACATCTCTTCTCTTGTGTTAACCACAGACCTTATTTGAGGTATCTGACCACTGACCAGATACAAAATCTAATTTTCTTTGACAATGTAGCGGGAAAGGAAGTGTACGTGAAGGGTCTCACCTCATCACAGCCTGAGCACCGCGGCCACACCGTCTCACAGTAGTGTCGTCCGCAGAGCAGCTTCTGATTGGACCAGAAGTACACCAGGTCTGCCAACCCCTGGTCACACTCTGCACACACAAAGCAGGTGGGGTGCCACAGGGCATCATGATAACCAGCTCGCTCAGCGTAAACAGCCGGACTCTCCATGGTAACGTCACCGTGGCAACCTGTGCACTGCTGTGAGAAGAGAAGGTTGTGAAGCACATTACTGCAACAACATGATTCAATATACAAAATGAAGCTTTTTCTAAAAACACGAGACTTATGTAATATTTTTTTCGTTGTTGTTGTTGTGAGTTGTGTACTTACATTATCCCAAATGTTTCCAACACCTTTTAAACCTAGAGTAATCTGTTTTTGTTGTCAATATCATGGTCCGTCTCTATCTCCTTTGCATGTCTAAGGCCACTCCTTTTTTAAATTCTGGTCGTTTAAAATATATTTTAACTGTATGAAGGATTATAATCATTGGACTCTGGAAGTTTTAAGAAAAATAAGCTCAGAACAGGTTAGCCTTTAGCTCGAAGCCCCTCTCTCCAATGTTACTGGCTTTAAATGCAGAACTGCTTTATTCAATGTTTTTACCTTATTTACTCACCTGGACTGTTTGTTTTTTAGAAGAAGAGGCCTTTTTGGATAATATGGCTTCAAGTTCAAAACACTCAAAAAATGTATGTCTGTATCTTAGAAAAATAGTTATTTGCTCTGTACTTTGTCTACAAAAAAGCAATTTAAAAAAAACTGATTTTAACGTAATTTTACCAGTTGTATTCACTTAAACATTTAAACTGGGAAAAAGCTACTTGTTGAAAACAACAACTCCCATGATCCCAAGCTACTTAAAGATGTCACCAAACCTTGTCTTATCTAATTGTTGTAATAGGCAGACACCGATGGAAGAAAATTATACACTTTGGATATGTTCCTTACATATCCAGTCTTCTTGCTGCAATCTGTTCCGTTAGTGGAGCCGTCATCTGAGATGTTGTTGTTGTTGGTTGAGCCGTGGTCCTGGTGCTTCAGAGCATCCTTCTTGTCGCTGTTGCTTCGGTCCTTGGCCTCCTTTGCCATCCTCTGATTGGACGCTTCCCTCAGAGCTCCACCCTCGCCAGGTAAAGCCACCTCGCCGACTCCCAGCACCTCCTGCTTGTAGCTCTGCACAAACAGCAGCATGGCGGAAATCTGCAGGAGGACATCAGAAAGTAAGAGATATCATGTAAAGGAATACCTTACTAACATGTTTGATTTCTGGTTCTCCTTTTTAGTGACTACATTTTTTTATAAATAAATAAAAAGAGAAGCTGTGTGCAAATATTCATCACCTAATACTTTTACAAATCATTAGCTGAAAGGGGTGTCAAATACATATTTTGTAATCATTGGTTCAGTAAACAAATTAGCCATGTGCTTTTTGGCGTCACGGCACTGTGGCACATGAAGCTCATGAGCCATGTCAAACTAGTTAGCTGTAGGTCAAACTAGTTAGCTGTAGGTCAAACTGCGGTTGAATGAGCGTGGATTCATCACAAACCATCCTAAAAGGATGACTTCCATGATAGTTTGCATGTTGTGTCATTGCGTTGCGGACGTTTGCAGCAAAGAAAAAGATGCCATTGACAGACGTGCTAGCACAGATAAGCACAAAAGCTGGTACCTCTTCACTTGTTTTTCCATGAAGCTTCATCACCTCAAGATGATGATGTGTTTTGAGTTTGCAGGAGTCAGAGAAGCCAGGATAAAAATGTAAATGATCCCAAACCATCTAAACTAATCACCCTAGGGTTAAGGTATTCATTTAAGGTATATTGGTTAGTTTACATACAGCTTAAGAAATACATAGTGTTTGGAGTGATGTACCTCCTCTTCGGTGGCGAGGCTCTGACACTTCATGGGGTCCTGATCGTAGGCAGGGAGCTGACCGAGGAGCTGCCTGTGCCGCTCCAACGCTCCGTCTGTCCCCAAGACGGGACGAAGACTCTCCGGGATGAGCTCCATGTACTGCATGGCCTAAAGAGGATCAGGGGGAGTTTACTTTGGGTTAGTTTTACTGCAGCTTTTCATTTTACAGCAGCTTGCATTTTTCACTAGTTGTTAGTATGTTGAGTTAAGAATTGTCTGATGAACTTTCAATGCCAAATTCATCATCAAATGTATCATAAATATAGAACATGGAAAAAAAGGAAATATGTAAACTAAAAAACCTCTACCTCACAAGTTCAATTTATCGACATTTGTACTTCTATTGCAGTCTGTAAAACATACTGTAAGACATATGACTGCCTAGCCCTTGCCAACATAGCTTGTTGACTTCAGATTGACTTGAGGAAATGTTCATAATACTTTTTGAGATGTAGGTGTTGTCAGTGACATAACTGTGGGTTGTCCTTAAGATAATGACTAACAGTATACAGCTGCAACAAAGGTGGACAAACAATTCATAACTCATGTAATTCATAACATAGAAAGCAGTTGTGAATTACATACTCTGTTACAAATAAGTAAATATAAAGTCCTGCATTTAAAGGTTTACTTTAGTAAATGTATGAAAGTAAAATGACTCATTGGTGCTAATATTGTATTATAATAAGTAAGTAACTAAAGATATTTGCCTCTGAGAATTAGTAGACATACAGTATAGTAGCAGGAGATGAAGTAGAAGTATTTTTTGACTAGGTTTCTTACTCGCAGCATCATTTAAAGTGGAAAAACATTAGGCAAACAACATTTAGTTTTTAGGGGAAGGTTTTCCAGACCGCAGCTCTCAATAACCACTGTCATCCTTATAATGATAGATGTGAAACATGAAACATCTGTCTAATGACAACCAGACGGCCTACACTGTTCAACACACAAAGAGCTGCAGAAACTAACCATACTGATGAGTATAGTGATCAATCCCATTGCTAAACCTCTAGGATGGGGGAAAAAGTTGTTTATGTTTGTGAGCATGTGCATGCACAAAGTAGGATAAAAACAAACATGAAAGACAAGGAACTGAGGACTGGTCTTACATTTGTTCCAGATACTGATTAGTCAGAACCAGAACACCAATAAAGTGGTGCAGGAATGAGCCCTGAAACCTGAAATGAGTTGGCATTTTAAGCCCCCGGGTTGCTTTGTCTTAAGTAAGTGTTTTTTTGAAAGTGTTTTTGGTTAGCAGCCTGAAACATGGTCTATGGTTAAACAAGCTGAAAAGATTTTAACGTTTTGTTCTACAACATGAAATCTGTCTGTAAATACCCCATAGTGAATTTCGGTGGTTGATGACAACTATGAGACTGCCTAACGTCATCATGTGGAAGATGAGTGTGCCTTTAGTTGAGTGCTGGGGATGCAAGTCCTGCAACCGTTTTGAAATTCGGTTATAGACAATTTACTCCTTGCTATTGCATTAAATGTTACAAGTTTCATAAAATGTGTGTTCATTTGTGAGACATTATATCAATATTGATGTACAATATCACATAATGTTATGTCCGTAGCTGAAGTTACTTAACAAACTGATTTATTTTAAACACAAAGCATTGTCCTTCAAAGTCCTCAGATCTCAGCCTCAAAGAAAATCTGCTATAGAAAATGTGACTTTACAAGCTTTCTCAACTTCACAAGAGCATCCAACTTCCTGATCTTCCCACGGATCCTCACCAGTGTTTGGTGGAGTCCGGCCGGCGCCCAGTCGTACGTCGTGGTGTTGAAGGTCGGGTCTTTACGCGACACCACTGGATTGGTCACGATCATGCGGTTCCTCTTGTATATGCGAAGGCCACCGCCTCCTTTGACTTTCACTGTCAGGTGGGAGCACGGGGAGTCTGAGAGCAGGCGTCCCATTCGCTGGTCATCTTCAAGGTCACTCCCCGGAGCATGGTCCACCGCGCTACAGCCACAGCTGATACAAGCTTTTCTGCACAGGTAAATGAAGAATAAGTAGAGAAAGATATTTAAGGAAAATGTTAATTCATCGACTTGCAAAGGGTTTTCTAAGGAAGAGCCAATGTAGGTTTTTATTAAAAAAAAAAACAGGGATGAGGTAATGTTTTGAAAAAAAAATTGGAAATTCTGAAACAAGAAATAAACTCGTAAACTTAGGGTTTTGTCACGGAGCCAAATCGCTTTAATATAGGGAAATTATGTTTTCAGTTAAGAAAGTGGTGCAACGCTAATGGAGCTAACAGTAAACAAATGAGTGGGACATCATCCCTCATGGTCTTCCCGGCTTTAGAAACTGACAATTAGTGTTTTGGTGTAAGAAAACAGACATCTTTCTTTTGTCCATGTAGTCTAAGCTTGTTGGTGCAGAACAGCAGACTCTCAACGGGCTAGAAGTTTGCAAAACCACCAACAACTTCCTTTAATAGCAGAGAGTCGTTGAGAGAGCGAAGAGAAACCACAAAGAGTGTGTACAGCATTCTTTTTTTCTCTCTTCTTTTTTCTGGCAGAGAGAAATGATAATAGAATAAAAAGCAGTATACCTCCAGGAATGTGGCTGGTATCCAGAGCAGCTCGCCTCACATACATGGCAAACGGCTGCCCCTGCTGTACTCTGCTTCATAGACATCTGAAACAAAAACACCAGTCATGATACACATTGTTTTTTCAAACCTCTCTTTTCAAAACCCTTTTTTCAGAATAGCTTTTCTCTTGAATCTCTTGTATTTTCTGCTATTTATCATACCTCACTTTTCATTATTACTGAAAACATTACATTTTGTGTATTGTCTGTTCTCTTTATGTCTTTGTAAAACACTTCATAACTCATTTCCAAAGGTTAATACTATAATTATTCATATTATTATCATTATTGAGGCTAACTCTGATCCTGTGAGGTACAGTCCATTAGGTTTCTACCATATAAGAAACCTAAATTAAGAACATCTAAGATCAGAAGTCGACCTGAAAAAAGCCTAAATTAAGGTCCAAAATATTTGTACAGCAGGAAAATAAAGTGTTGGAATGATGAAAATAAGAAATGTTTTCTTCCATAAGTCAAAAATAATGAAACACTTATCTCATAATTGAAATGTGTTGACTTTGTAAGGTATGAGTCTGGGGATAATCTACTTTGTATTACTGTACTGAGTGTATGTATAAAGACCTGATCTTCTGTGCCATAGAGCTCCATCGATGTTCCAATAAACACATCAACAACCCACACTGTTCCACTAGGTGACATGAACACACATATTCTGCTCTCTATTTGACTTAATCCCTTTAAATGCACTTAAATTACAAAAACAAAATGAAAATAAAGGTCTGATATGCGGCACAAAGCTGGAAAACAAAATGCAGTGCTTATTCTGCATTGTTTTCAAGTATTTTCCAACTAGAAGTTTTATTTGAGTAAATTAGTGCTCCCCAGATCGCTTAAAGTCAGTAATAGTCGATGGTGTTCTACAAAAGTCGTAGCCAGTAGGAGCTGAGGGAAACAGATAGAGGTTTGGTTTTTCTTTGCAGCATCAGCCCAAACAACAATACCACATGTGAACGCTTGACGGGAAAAGGTTGAAAAGTAATCTGTTGCCAATTTAGAGTGAAAGTGAAAGTGAATAAAAAAAAACCTGAACCTTCATTTTTGACTCTAGATTCATAAAATATTCCACCAACTTCTTTGGGGTGGCGAAGCCAGTGAAAGTTAGTGTGAAAACGTTTGAGTTTAATTATCCAACATCACCCCTAAACTTAACCTGGAAGCACTGAGCCAAATTAATTAATCCGCCGCTGAAAATAGTCCCCAACCAATTCTCTATTTCTAGTTTGTCTGTTAAATACTACAGTGAACAGCTGTTTTAGGAAATTCCACCCAAAAAGTTCAATCTCCCAGGAAAATGATGTCCTGCTTCAAGTCATTTAGCTTGAACACAAAATGCAGTGCTTCCTGTGCAGTAAAGTGTCTCTGAAGAGTTAAGATAACAGTTCGGAGTAGTGACGATTATTCTGACATGAGAGCACGTGATTGATGGGAAAGAAGAAATGATGTTTCTAACTTTTTTGAGTAAGTGTGGGAGGAAGAAAGGGAGTTAACACACACACACACACGTATAGTGGATGATCTCATTGCTCCACCCGGTGACATCATCATTATCTCAGTACTTATCAGTCCCTGTGCTCCATTTTGTATTTTCCTCCTTATCCTCCTCAGTCACACTACAATCATAATATATGTATATCTCCTTCAGCTTTTTCACTATTTAATTGTTTTCTCCTCTTTCCTGTAACTCACATTTTCTAAGCTTTCTTGTACTTTTATATATACAGTAAGAAGAAAAGAAAAAGCCCACTATCCTTTTCCAGACTACACTTCTAGTATAAGCATTAGTCACAACAAACATTTGGTCCATTTGGGTATGGGCACGTCACTGTACCCAGGAAGAAAAAGAGAAATCTCCAACGAGGCGCTCTGGAGCAGCATAGACAGGTCTTTTCTGTGTTAGAGTTGTACTCGCTACAGGGTGGACTTTGAGGGTTTGTGACCCTTCAGACCGTTTACATGCAGAAAAACCTTCCTAACACACAAGGGGATGGGTAATAACCGGAAAAGCATGAAATGGGACCTTTAAGTACGATTTTGAATGCAGAACCTTTACTTTAATGGAGTATTTTTGACATGATGTATACTTTTACTCATTTAAAGCTTCTGAATACTTCTTCCACCACTAGTACCCACAACTTTCAAGCTAGCAGTTATGGAAGACTGGTCATCACAATGACTTCAGAACAAATGAAAATATTGCACAAACTAATAATAGTCTTTTCGACTTTTGATTTTTTGATTGCTGTCAGGACTTAGAGAGTATTTAAAACACATAACACTCCCTTTCCTTAACACAAGGTCAATTGAACTGTACATGTGTGTGTATGCAAGCTAGGGAACAATACTCAGGGATAATGAGTGACTGTTTCAAAATCCTCTGGCAGGAAACCTGATGACTGTTGTGCTAAATCGCCCTGCTGCTGACAGACCTCTCCTCCCATCCATCTGTCATTTGGGAATAACAAGCTCTTCAGACACCTCAATATTCCCTCTATATTTATATATAGAGACACACACTCCTCCACAATAGTGACCTACAATATGAGCTGCTGTTTCACTCTAACGACAGTCATTCTTTTGTTTTGCCTCCAGCTAACACTATGATGTCATCATCACGCGGCACTGACATTTGTTTACCTAAACTTAAATCTATGAGATTTTCTTTCATCTTCATCATCATACTCCCACGAGGAGAAACAGACCCAGACCGACAGTCACTGGTGTGAGAGAGGACAGATGAGTGTGTTTAGAGGTATGAAGAGAGTGTGTGTAATGTGTGTGTGACGGTGAAATGGCTGTTGATGTGTCTGTGTTGAAAAGGTCAAAGTGACAGCGGCTGCAATAGAAACAGCTGAAGAAGAAATGTCATTACATCCCTCAGGAACACACTAAATGACAGAACGGGTTTATAACTGTTAGTGTGGTCCTAGCAGTGGGGGAAAGTAGCTACATTTACTCAAGTACTGTATTCAAGTACAATTTCTAAAGTATTTTCTTGAGTATCTACGTTTTGCGCTACTTTAAAATATATATTTACAAGTATTAATCTAATATTGAATTATGAAAGATAAAAATTCACACAATAATATAGTACTATATTATATAAACTGCCCAGCAGAATATAAAGTCATTTAAATAAGCTCCGTTATCAGCTGCAAAATTAAATAAATGTATCATTGTCACCAATATTGTAATATTCTTGAATTTGGCCTTTCTGCATATTAGTCCTTTAACTTTTGGTAATTTAGGTATATTATGAAGCTAATACTTTTTTACTTTTACTTAAAGAGGCTGTATGATGCTTTTCAAAGTGTTCCCTTCCCTGTAGTGTGCTATATATATATATATATAACATCTCTAAACGGTTGACCAATCACAACAGATCCAGCAGCTAACCTATCAGAGCAGACTGGGCTCTGGTTTCAGACAGAGGGTGAAAAGACAGATAAAAACAGTACGAGACAAATAAAGAGCTTTTTGAACATTAAAACCTGGAGACATGTCCCAGTAGAGGCACTAAATACAAATATGAAACCCTGGGCCCGTTTAAGACGGATTTTGAATGCAGGACACAGAGTATTTTTATTTTTATTTTGTGGTTCAAATACTTTTATTGAAGTGCTTCTTTCATTGAAGGTTACCAGGAAGTAAGTCTAAAGATACCTCCCACTAAAACTACTCTGTTCCTGTAGAAAAGTCAGACTGTTTGCATAAGTGTGTTTTTGTCGGAGCGTCTGCTCTCACTTTGACACTGGTGGGAGTCACAGTGAGAGCAGACGTGACTCAAGAGTTCCCCCAAACTAACAAGAAATAAAGCCGCTACTCATCCTGCATCACAACACAGCACGTCATGATGTAATGATGAGTCGGAGTTACATTGACAGATCTCTACATCATTCCTTTGTGATTGCTAGAAGTTCTAATTTACCTGTGAACACACATCCAAATAAGAGTTTCCCAAGTGTCCTTTTCCCATTTTTTCTGGGGCCTTGTATGTCTCTTTGTGAAGTTGTATTATCATATTGTCCTATCTGTGAATATTTAGAAGTAATAAATTAGGAGCATAATGGAATCATAACACACATACACTTCATGAAACCAGTCTCACACAAAGGCCTCTAACATAAATGACTTGTATTTGGGGAAAAAAGGGGGCATAACTTTAATATAAACTTAGTTTTTACTGTATTAATTGTGTGAGAGTTTGTAAACAGATGTTTTGATATAGTTCCCCAGTTGGTAAGCGTGGCTCCCAAATACTTCAATTCGTCAACATTTGTATCTGTTCTTGTTTCGAAAACTGATTGAGTGGCATTGCCCTGTTTGTCTTGTTGCAAATGTGGCATTATGACACACAATCTGTTGCATCTCGTTATGTCTGGAAGGAAACAAATGTATGTAGCAAAATATTCCTATATCCACTGAAAATTAGAATAAGTGGCATCGAAAGTTCAAAACAGGCCAGAATGCTGACGCTTATACTAAGGTGAGTTCATCGTATCTATTGAGCTCTTATATTCTGGTGTGTGATGTGTGTCTTATCTGCAGCAAATAACATGTTGTCCTTCTAGACAAAATAACTGTCTTTTGTGAAAGGAAATTAGCTATTATTAGATTAGTGTTAGATTAAATTAAATGTAATGATCCCATATTGGTAAATTGATTTGATGCAGCAGCACGTTTAGAAGGCATTGCAAAATGAGTCAAACATGTGATAAAATGTAACTTCTAACCCCAAAATAAAAAATGTATACAAATAAAAAGTGGAAGGATAATATACAGAATATAATAAGTTAAAATAAACTGTATTAACCAACCTACTACTGAAACATAATATATAAAATGGATATACATTTTACTGGTGTGCAGTTGCAGTTTTTTTAATTACAATGAAAGTGCAAGGAAGTATAGTTTGAGTACAATATGTATTTATTATGTATACAATTCATTGTAGTTCAGCACCTGAATCCCTGTACCTCTCTTTCATTCATTTTTTAACCATGAAAGCGGAACAGTTCAGTATTATTAGCTGCTGAGCGTCGGCCAAATAACACCAGCCAAACTATAAATGCATTTTTTCAGAAAGAGGGAAACGTGTCAGCTCTATATTTAGGAGTGAGATAAGGTGAAGCTGAGCAATGTCAAACATGTCGGCTATGTGACGGTTACAGCAGGAAACGCTGAGATAAGAGGCTGGAGGTCAAAGAAGCAAACAGTGACCCTCTTTAATGTCCACAACTCTGTCTCATGGCATCATGGGTATTTCCTGCGCTACATAATGAGCTGAGATTTACAGTAAAGAGCACATTCACTATTTGAAAGTGTAAACAAAAGATACCAGGGAGAGAAAGATAGGATTGTTTCCTATAAACTGTATGTTAAAACACATTCTTTCTTTGAACTCCTCTGCGGAAAGGAATCCATTCTCAATGTTTTTTGAAAAAGGAGCAATTCATCTTTCACTGCCATGACCATAAAACAACCAAACTACAACCTTTACACAGGTTTAACAGGTTGTCAGTAAACGTTCTTTGTCCCTGTTACATACATACAATCTGATGATTATTTTCAACTTAATTAAGCAACTTATTCTTTATCAGAAAAAAAGTAATCAGAATTGGTACAGTGCAAAGTGATGTTTTTATATGTTTTGTTTTATCACTCCAAAACCCAAAGACCTTGTGTGTGTGGTGGGTTATTTCCATCCTGGTGATGGCAGTTTTTCCAGCAGAGGGATAGGGAGGATCAGGACCCCCCCTCCCCCCCGACAGGTGACACTGATCCGTCAGGTTGTCCTCCTCACACTGAACTCTAAGCAAACGACCAGAGGACGGATCACAGGACGGATCTGAGCGGCGCCATAACCGACCCAGTGGGAGGATCAGGTCATGGTGGATTACCTTCACTGACCGAACTACACATCTCCAGCTGTTTGAGAACAAGCGTGGGAGATTATCCAAGTGACATAAACATATATTTAAGAGTCTAATGCGGGTCAGAGAACCGACGTGATAAATACAAATCAGAGGTGGAAGAAGTGCTCTATTACTTAAACAAAAGTAATGACACCACAGTGTAGAAATACTCTGTCACAAGGAGATGCTCATTTGAATATTTCATGTTCTGATACCCTGTGATTTTCTGTCCTTATCTTAAAGAGGTTCTATTCTTCTTTTTGGGGTTTCCCTTCCCTGTAGTGTTCTATAGGTTTTTGTGCATGTAAATGGTCTGCAAAGGCTCAAATCCAAAAGTTCCCTCCGGAAGGAGGTTTTCTCCCACACACTCCCCCCCTGCATGAAGCGCCTCCATTGGAATCTATTGTTTACTTCCTGAACATAGTGATATCACTACGTAACACTTGTGCTTCTATTGGCTAGTTCTCCAACACATTGTACATGATAGGCTAAGGGGCGGTACATCGCTAGCGGTTGACAAATCACAACAGGGCCGGCCAGCTAACCAATCAGAGCAGACTGGGCTCTGGTTTCAGACAGAGGGTGAACAGAGGTGCTGCAGCACAGGCAGTATGAGAAAAATAAAGAGCTTTTTGAACATTAAAGCATGGAGACATGTCACAGTAGTTGTTAATTGTATTTTAAATCAAATAGGGAAATAAACCAAAGTTAACAAAGTAGATGGAGTAAAAAGTAAAGAAATTACCTCTGCAATTTAGAGTTGTAAATGTATAAAGTAGCCGACAATGGAAATACTTGAATAGAGCACAATTAAATTAAAATTGTACTTCAGTACAGTAGTTAAATAAGTGACTGTCCACCACTCTTGGCATGTTGATGAGAGGCAACTTAAAATGCCATTAAATCATTTAGCTTAAGTAAGTTGGGGTCATCTTTGAGTCTATTTTATTTTTTAAGAATTTATCCAATTGGAAATTGCAATCGAAAAATGGCCCCTGCGTTGGACACCGCTTGTTATAAAAGAAGGAAGAAGTCGCTGCACTGAGAACACATTTTCTTTGCCACTGCCCCACTTCTTTAGGAGACTAGCAGCAGGTCTGATTTGATTAACTCCAATGAGAGAAGTAACATGGAAACAGTTGTTGACCTGTTCCTTTGCCGCACAATCAACACAATAAATATTAGATCCATATCTTAAGAATATTCTGATGCTGAAATGGCATATTTCATACGGGAACATTTACTTTGTTTAGACATTTTTCTCTGAACAAGGTCTTGCGTGACCTGACAATTAACATACAAGAAAAAAATGGAAGAGAAGACATTTCATAAAAAAGGGTGAAGAAATATCACAACATGTTGTTAAAATACCTCTGGAAAAGCATTTAAGTACATGTTGCTGATAATACTGCTTGTACTTGAGTCATATTTTTGAATACTGGAATTGTACTTCTAATGGAGCTTTTTAAACCATGGCGTTTCAGTACTTTTTCCACCTCTGATTTTAAAAGCAGCTCAAATCCTACCAGCTGAGATAGAGAGAAGGTTTATTGAAGTGTCTCCAGACCTCCATCAATAGAATATCTACACCTCTGAACCTTGACCTCCTCTCTGTGCCGATGAACATCTGGAAGTATTTATGAATAAGAGTCTCAGCTGCACAGATGTAAATGCTTCCTACCTTCTCCATGGCTGAGCTCACGTCCATGTCGTCCGGAGTGTGTCTGCTCCTTCTGCCTCTGCTCTTCCAGAACAATGGGGCTTTAAATTCCTCCCCTGTCGGCCACACTTCCTCTCCCCCCGCCCACACTCACTCCTGCCGCCGCTCCTCTCCACACCCCCGTGCCATTTAACCGTCTAGACTTTCATCTTCTCCCTGCTGCAAAACATCAGCTTGTCTTTTGCCTGTCACTGCAAGGTCTTTTTCTGGTCGCACTTCACTTTCTTTCCCTTTTTTCTACTTTGATGAACTTGCAACACCTTTCTCCTCTTCAGCTGTGGACTTTATTTCCTGTTTTCTTTGTTTCTTCACTCTCCCCTCCTGATTCGTCCTGCTCTACTTCTCCACCCTCTGCAACATGAACTCAGCAGAATTCTTCACCTCCTGATTCTTCTTTAA
The DNA here is from genome assembly GCF_000735185.1 of Notothenia coriiceps. Lineage (NCBI taxonomy): Eukaryota > Metazoa > Chordata > Actinopteri > Perciformes > Nototheniidae > Notothenia > Notothenia coriiceps. Next base: position 1,578 of record NW_011339172.1, on the reverse strand, counting down.
GTCTCCACTTTCTGCCTTACAGTGAGCTACTTTGTTCACCTCTGCTTCTCTTTCTGACTCTGTTTTGCTTTGTCAAATATTACAGGTTCCCGGGGGAGTAAAGTTGATTTACTAAAGAACTGTACTCTCTATATATTATGGAAAACATTATTGATGCAAGTAGCTTTTAAATATTGCAGCCAACTGAGGTAGAGAACGTTTTTACACTTTCTTATGTCCGGTGGCTTCATTTACTGTATAACATTTGCTCGTTGTTTTATAAGACCATTATAGGTTTTTTAAACTCTAATGTGCATGTAAGTAGTAACTAAAGTTGTCAGATACATTTAGACAGCTACGAAATTGGTATAAAAATGTAAAAGAGTTGAAGTGTATAGTACTAGTACTTTCACTTTTAAAGGGGGCATCTAAATCTGGAAAAACTGGTGTTTCGGCTGCTGGATTTGGCACCCTATCTCTAACTTTGGCCAGGATGGTCATCATCTCACCAGAACCAGACAGGTGTTAGTTATTCTAGTATAAGCAAACAAAAGCAATTTACTCCGAGCCTATCAGCTGAAATATTAAGGGGCCCTATTATTCTTCTTTTTTTTTATGCAAACATGTATGGCATATGGCTGTCTAACAGAAGTTAAATCCATTTCTAACTTATTCTGACAATGTACTTAACCCCAAATAAAAGAACCCAATAAAAAGAGTTGTTAAATAATAGTCAAGTCACGTTGTAATAACAATAACTCATCTCTCTCTCGTTTTATTTTTCAGCTTTGCCAAAAGCCACTGTGTCAAGTGTCCTTCCTGGGTTGCCGTCGTGAGTTCTCCAATATGGCGGACCATCTTGCACATGCGCAGTACCGATCGGGCAGGGGGACGGATCGGGTAGTGACACTTGTCTTTAAAATAAAAGCATGCCAAATAGGCTAGTTGCACAAGATGGCGTCTATCAACTTCCGGCGGCTGGGTGTGCGGTTGTAAACTCCCGGTCTAAGGTGTGGAGTGGTTGAGCGGGTAGATAGCGATAAATAGATAGATTAGTTCTACTTCGTATATGGCTTCGCCCTCTAAGGCTATCGCTATTGGGTAATCCCCCTGCGCACCCGCGCAGCACTGAAACACTTGTAGTCCACGCCCACCCGCAAGGTGGGCCCCGCCCTCGGGCCTCCTTCCGGTATAAATAGGAAGGAGGCCCGGCAATCTGCTCCCTCTTTTCTTCAGCAAACCTCGGCAGTTACTGAAGCACAGAACCATTAAACATCATGAGCAACAACTGTGTCCGAAATTGTCCCTCATGTGGCTCAGGATATATCATGAGCTATGACCAGCACGCAATGTGTGAATCCTGCCTGGGGCCAGAGCACGCGGACGTGGCTCTCAGCCAGCAGGGCGCTTGCTCACATTGTGCCCGTCTCCCATCAGCCGACAGGAAGCGAAGAGCGGACGCTCTAGCTGCTGCGGTCGACGAGGACGATTGGCCCGTCCAGCACGTGGACGGCAGCATGTCCCTGGAGCCGAGTGCCGGGCAGGAATCGGACGACTCCTACCTCGTCTCCCTCCATGGTTGCGCGTGCGGTTCTCCCC
>NW_011339171.1:0-8564 GCF_000735185.1 Notothenia coriiceps | reverse complement strand
GAGAAACCAGCTCGAGTGCGCTAGAATTTGAAAATACACAACCGGAAAAAATCTGCCACTTCCTTACAGAGCCCCTCCTCCAACACACACGAACGCGCACATGACCAATGAGGGCACGAGATAAGTTTGTGCACAGATGGAAGGCTGACAGGCAGGTAGGCCATCCAGTTATTTTAGCCGGGCCGGCTCAGATGATTGGTCGTGCTTTTTACAGCGCCACGGCTTCCACAGATGACATTTTTTTATGGATTTTTTGTCAAAGCACCAGATATTCATTGCTATCGGGATGTAAAGAGCATTCCATGGAATATAACAAAAAGTGTATCTCGAGCTGGTTTCTCAAACGGACCTACCCCACCTTTAATCTATGAAAGAAAAATAAGTGCGAAACGTTTTTTTCCATCCTTTAAAACATGACTTGCTGCTTTCTTTTGACACGAATGGCTGAATATCTTGGTTGTTAGACTGTGGAAAAAGACATTTCATTTTTACGACCTTTTATAGACGTTTTAATCAAGAAAATAATTAATTGATATTGACAATAATCCGTTACAGCCTTTAAAGGGAAATGGAGGGAGATAAAACAGATAGACGAGATAAAAAAAATAGAGGGATGAAAAAACGGAAGGAGAGGACGTAAAAATATATAGTGGGAGATAACAAGAAGCAAAGAGATGAAGACAAACAGAGGAGAAGAAGGGGATAGATCACATGTGGGTTGAAAGGGGGGGCTGCTATTTACCATTACTGCTAATAGGTTTCAAAAGGAAGCAAGTCGTTAGCTAAATGGATAGGCCCTAAATGACACATTACCATGTTAAAGGCTGATTCCGCTCATTATTGGAGCTCTGATTCCTCCATGCCTCACCAGCTAGGGCTGTGAGCCGGCCACTTGTACACAGACCTGCTGCCTCAGCAAATACACTCCCACACACACACACACACACACACCGGCAGAGAAGGACTAGGGAAAATGGCCATGAGAAAAAATGTCCTGTCCAGTGCGCTGCTCTGTTCTGAATCAATATGCAAATCAGAGCAGAACCCGGAGAAACCTGGTTTTCCCATTAGGAAACAAGTCAGTGCTCGGATAAAAAAAACAACAGCATGAATATTTGGAGTAGAAACATTTTTTATGGAAAGCAAATGTTATCAGGGAACTAGAGAGGAGTCCAATAGCATTATAATACAGCACAGAGTACAAAAGGGAAGTCTGGAAGACATACTGCAATTCAGCAGCTGACTTAACAACATTGAGCTTATTTTAAAGTGTGTGTGCGCTGTGAAGAGTGATTAAAGAACCCGCTCACACCCACACTTAAGTTTATAGTGGTGGTCAAGGACCTCCACCAGTTAAATTGTGACCAAGTGTTGTAATCTTCTTTTATCACATGTTCCCTGGCATTTCACTTGATAATTTTCTATATTTTCTAGGATTCATTTGGGTATAACGTTGTTTATTCAGCTGTTGGTTATGCAAATTGGAAATGCTGGATTCAAATCCAATCCACGATAAATCTTGACAGGTACACACAGTCAAATGTAGTCTATGCAATAAACCCATTTTAGAATAAGGAGCAGTTATTAGTGGGACACTACAGCGCCGCGGGAGCAGTTTAGGAACGCTGCTTGTTTTCTTGCTCAAGGACACCTTAGGAGTTGATTAACTGGCACTTCTAAGAGACCTGTCCACACGCCACACTTGGTACCATCTGGGACTTGAACCGACGACCCCTCGGGTTCCCACGCTAAATCCATTTGGACTGAGCTACTGCTGACCAGCCTGCCAATAATTGTATGTAGGCCATCTTGCAATAAGTTCCACTGTACAATAACCCCTCTGGCTTGAAGTCTAGTTTGCATGAGTTGATTTGAAAATCTAAATATTACAAGATGATTTCTGACCATCACTTAAACCTGGACCGGGATATTAAACCGATTGGAAATAGCACACCCTAGATTTCAAAATACACAAATATGTCCCAAAGCGCAGCAGAGCCGAACCCCTCTACATAACAAACTAACACGAGTCTTTGTTAACAAGCAGGCAGAGGACAAGGATCTGGTTGAGTTGCTAGAACAGAGCAGTGGGCTCCTCTAGGAATAAATGTGCTGACGGACCACCCACCTCCCACCCACTGACAGAACAAGCCTTGGGCCTGGCTGAATGCTCAGATTTGCTTTCCTCTCCAGGGGCAAAGAGGGTCAGCGCAGAACGCGTACTGTTTGAGTCTCACAGATATTAAAAACTGGGATATTTGAGGTTTGATGTACAGGAATGTTAGTACTTCTTTTCCAAATATGTTGCCACTGGCTCTTCTTTTAGGATACACTCAGATGTTGATATTACATGGGTTCAAACAGCGAAATACCTACAACAGGGAGTGAGGTCAGGGGTCAGATTCAGGGACAGAGTATTGTGGTGTCCAAAACAATCATTAGTTTACTGTATGTAAGCGGTAAAACTAAACTTATGACATTTTAAATGATAATGACTTGACTTGAGATTACATTCTTCTAAAAAAAAATAATATGCTATCCATTAGACGGCTTTTTTATAATTAAATTCTAAGGCAAAAGCTTAAATCAAAATAAAATAAAACTGATTTAGCATTTTTGAATGAGAGTCTTATTGTTATACTCAGCTACTGTACTGTATGTTTACTTTAGCTCAATGCCTTGATTGAAGATTCTTCAGTGAGGTGAGTGGTTTGAGATTTGAAGGGTAGACCGATTATCGGCCTGGACGATTATCGAGGCCGATATTCCGCATTTTACAGATTATCGGTATCGGCCTTTTTAAAAAAATCCAATTGCCGATACAACTTTGGCTCCGATGCGGCCGTTTCTCTGGCTGCAGTCACCACTGTTCACGAGCAATGTCAGCGCTATCTGATAGGCTATTACTGAAGTGTCAATCAACATAGCGTCTCGCAGCGGAGAAACTGTGACGCGCTGGGACGACTGGGACTGTGACGGCTGCTAGTGGAGCCTCGCAGCAACTCTGCACCACAATCTGGTGCTGCTGAATTGGGACTACTAAATGAGTGAGACTCAAATATCAGAAGTTCAGAACAAGTTTTAATTTTTATTTTTACTTCATTTACTTTACTCAGGGTCATAGAGAGGAAACCAGTTTTAAGATGTTGAAAAGTTCATTAAACATAAAAAGGCATTTCAAAGAAGTTCTGTTATTCTACATTTTGACACCAAGATGTTCTGATTTTACTACAAATGTATATCGGTTCCAAATATCGGTTATCGGTCTCCTTGATTACTAATAATCGGTATAGGTATCGGCCTTGAAAAAGCCATATCGGTCGATCCCTAATTTGAAGCTGGTCTTTTCCTTAGAGCAAGGCAATGAATGCCAATCAGTAGATTTGCCAAAAGGGGGTCCACACAGTAAAGGAACAACATCATCTCTCTGTTGTGATGCTGGCAGCATGTTGGACACTTTTAGCAACAAGATGAGTAATTCCTCCAAGCTTCATCAAATTGCGTTTATCTCAGTTTTGGCATTTCAGTATAAGGCCAACTATTATGATGTTATTCAAGCACAAAACAACATGTCTTCCAACAGTCATATCTGCCAGCTTCAGTGTGCCTTCAACAGGAAAATACCCTTTGGAATAACTCACTCCTTACCAGCCTGGTCCAATATCAGACCAGTGCCCAAAATTCCCGGGTGTCACGGGTCTATTATTGCAGGGCGGCAAGGGCTCTCTGTCCACGCACGCACACACGCACACACACACACACACACAGAGATATACACACACACACAAACCACTTTTCACATATTTCATCTTGTGCCAGATGAGAACATTTGCTCTGCATTAGGCTCTCTGTGGGTTTGCCTTGGACCCGAATAATGGAAATACAAAAAATATAATGGAAATGTGAAATTACATACAGAATGTGTCCATTTCTCTCTCTCTTCACACACACACACACACACACACACACACACACACACACACACACACACACACACACACACACACACACACACACACACACACACACACACAGGTGTGTATAAATGTTAAATCTAACCAGGCCATTCTAATAGACTCTTATTCCTCTGATGCTTTATCAGCTCAATCACACAAACATTCAGCCCCAAAATAATGGCCTTTCTGTTTGCCGCCTCTTTCTGTNGTTACGTCGTTCGTTCGTTCGTCGTCGTTCGTGTCGTGTGTGTGTGTGTGTGTGTGTGTGTGTGTGTGTGTGTGTGTGTGTGTGTGTGTGTGTGTGTGTGTGTGTGTGTGTGTGTGTGTGTGTGTGTGTGTGTGTGTGTGTGTGTGTGTGTGTGTGTGTGTGTGTGTGTGTGTGTGTGTGTGTGTGTGTGTGTGTGCGTGCTTCTATCTAGGAGCTGTGCTGCAAAGAGAGAGTGTGCACTGCATACAAATCTGTCAGTAAAGCCAGAAACAGCAATTGTTTGGTTAGGAGGTCCTGCATTTAAATTCATTCATTCATCCACCTGTCAGTCAGTCGGCTGCAGTATCTGATGTTTAAAAAAGAAAAACGTACAAATGTGCGAAAACAAGGGACTGCCAGGTATGGAATATACACCGACACCAGTTTTAGCCGTTCAAGGGTAGTCCGCCGAGTGTCGATTAAGGACCATAAGCATTAGCTGCTAATCGTAAACCAAGGATAACTTAAATAAAAATTAAATAAAGTATCTCAGATAGTGTGGATATCGTCAGGTTGCTCATTGTTAGCGGTCTTTGAGGATGTGGCTGCCATTAAATCATTGGTAAGGGAACATTACACTTGGTGATTTGAAATGAATTAAGAACTAAAGACGAGACGTTGGAGATTTCACTTTGAACGTTAAACTGTGCCTTTAAAATAATAACTTAATAAAAAACTTGAAGTTGAGTTGAAGTTACTGAAAATGGACGTAGTGCAGTCCACACACTAATCTGTATGCTTAAAACTTTTGTGTTGACTGTCCAATTTCTACAAACTCAAGTATATCTGGTTGACCCCTCTCTTTGTATTGCTAGCTATTCTGACTTGGACCACACACCAGACTGAGGTCATGATACATAAGGCAGAGGACGTGGCTCTGAAAGGTCAAAGTTCATGAAGGTGTGAGGTTAGAGGTTGCTTTAATATGAAAGGTCATGACGCTGAATTATCACACACAAAAGAAGCAAAAATAAACATTCAAAGCCATCTTCCAACAATGTCTTGCTTTGTTTCGCAACACAAACCGAAAGTCTGAAAATCATGTTGTGCCCATATGTTGAACAAGGATGTAGCGGGCGAGCTAAATGGTAATTTCTAGCAGCTACTAAAACCAGCCGGTATCAATCTACACAGGACTTCAGAGAAACAGCAGCCTAACCTCAGCCCAGACTCTGACCACAGAGACCTACAGCATGTTGCCAACTAGAGTGTAAAAGTCTGGTTTTGAAACATGATCCATACAGCATGTTGGTGGGAGACTGGGACGGTGGCTTTGCTGTTGACGTTGAGGGGGCTCTTTAAATTAATTCTATAAAAAGCTTTTATGTGTTTCATTCCTTTCAAGAAGAAGAAAACATGCCGTGTAATCAACATTGTTTTCCGTGTCCCAAAATGAAGATTAGGCTTATTAAACTAAGCTTTAAATATGCCCGGATTTTAGGAAATTGGTGAGGGAGTAAGTATTTGGTTGCTAGGCCACAACAAAGCAAAAATAATCAAGGATCGTGTACAGACAAAAAGCTAATGATATGAACATGTGTAGGCCATGTGTGTTGCATTCAATGTTCTGCAGCAAAGTCACAGTTTGCAGAATGTTTTTGTAATACTCCGAAGAATTCATCTTTAATGTTTGGTGAGAATTACCAGGAACACTGTCGAGAAAAGGACCTTAACAGTGACTAGTGCTAGTCACCAGTTGTCATGACAAAATCTGCAAGACTTTACTGATCTTTTGAAACCGAGTCTAAACTCTGAATTGACTTCGATTGGGATTGTCATACCTACACCATCCGTTTATTTTATCCCAGGATAATAAAGACAAATAAACAATTCTGATGCTTTCCACTGTTTAAGTTAAACGACCACCAACAAACCACAACGAAGGCTTAGAGGAAAAAACGGCCCCGGACCAAAATCAACAAACTGAGAACTAGTTCCCAAAGTTTAAATCTGAAGAAAGCATACACAAACCAAATGCAACAAACTAAAAAAAATCCAAAACAGAGCCGGGGGGCATCTGTCTTGCTTTACGGCTGTCTTTGAACTGCCTGTGTCAGACAGATTTCTCCAGTGGAAGACAGCTTGCTCTCAGTGCGCTCGCTGTGGATAAACACAGGTTTTGAACTGAAGTGATTTGAGCTGGAAAGAGAACAATGAGACCTCCAGAAACCAACGGTGAAGAAGTCGTAAAACAAACAAACTCAGGCCAGACGCTGAGCTTCGGCTGCAGAGGTTGTCAACGTTACTCCTTCCTAGGATGAAAGATAGATAGCGGGGCGGAGGTGAAGGAAGAGGAGAAGGGGGATGATAGGAAATCGAAAAGAGAAGCACTGACTACATTTGATAGGCAGAGATGTAGAAGAAGACATTTTAAGGAAGTATTGTTGGATTTTTAAAGATTAAGATGCATATTAAGGTGACTGCTGGCCAACAGAGGGAAAGAGTATAGAGGGAAGAGGAGGGGAAGGGACCTAAAGGTGGTCAAAAGTAAATTAGGAGAGAAAGGGAGGAAGAAGAGGGCAATCAGGAGGCCAAGGAATGAGAGGAGAAGAAGAAAGAAGAGCAGAGGGAAGATACAGGAAAGAAGGAAAGAAGAAGGCAAGAGGTTATGAGCAGCGGAGGAGGGGAAAGTGTGTGTGTGTGTGTGTGTGTGTGTGTGTGTGTGTGTGTGTGTGTGTGTGTGTGTGTGTGTGTGTGTGTGTGTGTGTGTGTGAAAAGGGGGGCTCATTATTGACACCATATGTTACCACAGGAAGCTCTTTGGGAAAATATATGCACCCAAAAGATCAGAGAGCGAGAAAGATATGAGAGGAAGACATAGAGAAAAGAAAGTTGAAGAAACGGAGGTTGTTCCAAAGTCTTTGCAGCTGCAGACGTGTAGGTGTGTGTGTGTGTGTGTGTGTGTGTGTGTGTGTGTGTGTGTGTGTGTGTGTGTGTGTGTGTGTGTGTGTGTGTGTGTGTGTGTGTGTGTGTGTGTGTGTGTGGAGGGGTCAGTAGCCTCTGTTTTATCAGCTGCAATTCTGTATGTCAGGCGTGCCGTGTTTTGACCACAAGGTCACGGTGTCAAATCCCACAGCGAACATGCACTCAGATCTATCCAGACATCTATCATAGACATGCATACATAAATATTTCAAATGAACACTGTCGGTTTTATTTGATAAGATTTGAGTGCCAGAAGGATTGTTAAAGTAAGGCTTCTTCAAAAAGTCTCAATAAAACATGTGAGAGAAGTTTTCCTTGACGTTGACACGGTAAGAAAAAAGGAGATTAGAGAACGTTGAACAACTATATAGAAATGTCAATTAGTCAATAAGTCAACTGACTGAAATTAGTTTGCAGCTATTGTGTTTATTGTTTTTTTGGCCTGTTTCGGTTTCTCGGGCAATGCATCATTCAGCCATAGATGCTAATTGTGCAGTCCCTGGCAGGAAGATGGCTTTAAAAGAAAACATACAAGAGCACATACACACAGGTAGACATTGTGCTCTTCACTATTCAAGCTAGCTACCCAGGATTAGAGTTAAACGAGAGCAATTTACCCACAATGCAGCAGCTGATCTAGAACATCTAAAAAAGGGTCAGAGGAATGAAACCATCAGACTGCATTGCTAGTTCTTCAGAGGGAAGATTGGTTATTTTAATTGGAATTTCTGTCAATGAAATGCCGCACTAAAATCAAAGTTTAGTTTGCTATCGAGTACATAGCACATGACTTCACAAAATATTCGTTCTATTATGAAGCCTCTCAACATGCAGCCCTGACGCTGTTAACCTGATCTACTTGAATTCATTTCTATTATGTTTTCGCATGTATCGCAAAAAACATGGGGTTATATCGGTGCAAAATTAAAAAGGAATGTATTAGGAGAGCTGGGAGTTACTGCAACCCAAAACAAGTTTGTCATCAAATATTTTGTACATATTTTATGTTCTTTCCTACAAATCCATATCGCAGTCTTGTTTATTTTTTAGGCACAGTAAACAGTCAGGTGCAGAACCTTGTGCACATACACTGTATAAACTCACATGCACACACACTCTGTATAAACGCACACACACACACTTACCAATTCATCAACTCATGCCCTGTTTCCTTCTGTGTCTAAGCCCACAGTAGAATGAAGCTGGGCAGAGCAGCTATTGTGTCCCTGGTAGAATTAACTATTGATTTTCTCCTCAGCATTATCAATGCTGTTCTGACAACAAAACAGCTATAGGAAACACACATGAACACACATGAGCACACACACACACACACACACACACACACACATGAACACACACACACACACACACATACACACACACACCTAGATTGTGTTCAATGTGAGATGTGCTGTGCGAGAGGCAGCTCAGCC
>NW_011339170.1:0-3268 GCF_000735185.1 Notothenia coriiceps | reverse complement strand
GGGGTGGGGTGGGGGGGGGAGACAGGGGGGAGTACGGACGACTGATCCGAGTGTATCTGCATTCCTCTCCGTCTGTGATGCTATCTGACGGCCACATACATCACATGAGGAGGAGGAGGAAGAGTGGAGCATGTTCAGGTCCACATGAGAAATGTGACCACACACACACTCCCGCTGCAGCACACACGTGGCAGCAGGAGAAGGATCTTGTTCCATTCACTGGCTATAAATAGAGCAGTAAGCCCCGGAGCCAAGCCCCGCCCACTGCCCACAGCCACGACAGTGTCACACACACACACACACACACACACTTCTGTCATCACACTGTACACTTAAATAAACTTGAGACCAACAAAAGGTCTGGAGTTCATGGAATATTAGAGCTGCAACTAATTATTATTTGTATTAATCTCTCTGCCAATGATTTCCTTTATTAACAGTTTTTCAATCAAATGTCCATTGCTAAAATTCTAATGTCTCTTTTTGCTTGGTTTGTCCAACCACCAGGCCAGAAATGGAAAATACTGTATACAGACAGGTGAGTCTATTGTTTAGCCTACCCTTATTGATACCATTGAGAAACAGCTCTCTGTACAAAGAGATTCAGGAGCAGCACAAACTGCCTCCTGCTGAAGGATCATACAGTTGAATTAAAGCACAAAAAACTGTTTTAAGAAGAGCGGTTATCAAAGCGTAATAAATACTGGAATGATACATTAATACAAAAAAGACTTGCCCATTTAGTTCAACTTCATGCTCATTTTTGGTTCCTTTGTGTTTGAGTTAATGAAAAGCTCGAAGTGACTCCCCTACAGCTTTTAGGACACAACTTTGCAGCTCAATGGTTTTGGTTTGTATTCCGCGCAACTTTACTGTTTTGCTTCACTCTCATGCTTCTCATCTGTGTCATTGTTTTTAGTCAACAAGCTCCATGAAAAAGCTGTATAGTCAATAAAAGAATGAGTTATTAAGAAGCTGGTAAAGATAGTGGAGAATTTAGCAGCTAAAGTATGTTCTCAGATCAGTGTCAATATTTATAAATGCCCAAATATGTTTTGTGATTTATATATGTGGGACTCTCCATACAAATATTGTACAGTGCTCACACAAATAGTTGAGTGACATGCAGAGCTCAAAGTGAGTTAGGCTTAGATTAATCAGAGAGAATCAGAATGAATGATTACTGACGGATGTGGATGTGTTGTGACGTAATTCATAAGATGTGTTAATACTGAAAAGGAGAAAGAAAATGTGTTCCTTATTTTGAATGTAACTATTTTGTTTCATTCAGATTTCCTTTCTCACAAAAATACTCAACTAAAACAATTATTCCTGAATTAAGGCTGTAGATATTTTAGAGTTTGACTTCCTTTCTCTATCTCTGCCTGTTTTAATTTATTCTGCCAAATGTGAAAAAAAACAGTGAGCAGTGGATCTCCTGCACCAGGACGTCCAGTGTGTGTGTTGAATGTGACATAATTGGGACAGATGTGAAGCCAGTTAGACTGCAGCGCTCCTCGTGTGTCCAGCTCAGTCTGAACAGAGAGGTTCATTTTACACACGCTACATTTACTGCACATGTCAAACCACAAGAAGCTGTAAAACTGTTCACTATGTTTAAGAAAGTAGTCCACAATAAAAATGGACCTCATTGTATAGTATGCCAAAAATATCAGAAGAAAGGATATAGTACAGTATGTGGGGAAAAAATGGCAAAGTATAGAATGTTGAAAATTCTAAAAACATAGCAAATTATATTTTTTTAAATGCCATATTATACTAAGTAAAACATATAAGAAAAAGCGTCATAGTATAATTAAAGTCATAGTAAGAAATATCAAGGAAAAAGTATTTCTTGATGTCGGAAAATAACGGAAGTATGGAAAAAAGAAAGACAAATCTAAAAATTCATAGAGGGATACATTATTAAACATGAATACAAACAGGCACAGCTTGAAAAGCATAATATAGGACAATCTGCAATAAATGCAAATAAGTCAATCAATGAGTATGTATGAAGTAGAAAATTAAGGAGGAGCCTCTTAATATTTAATTCTTTTTTATTATTATTTCAGTGTTTTTTTCCCGACCTACTTGTGTTTTCCCATGATTGTCAAACACACCTCTTGCTGCTCATTGTCCTTTTTAGAGAGATAAACTCCATCCGTCCTTAAAGCTGCTGACTGATGCCAGCTGGAGCCAGGCTCAGGAACATTTGTGTAGTCAGCGTCATTGAATTAGTAATGCCTCCTGTCTGTCACGTGACGGAGGTCATACAAAGTCCAGGAGGAACTTATCACTTCTAAATTAGTCAGAGGGAAATATGTCTTTCACACCAATTACATGTCAAACCTTTTGTTTACAGCTTATTCAACACATGTTTGTCTCCACAGTTATTATTCATGTTTTAGCTAGTTTTAATAATAATAATACATTTTCCTGGTGATCAAAGCGCTTACAAGCAAGTAAAACAAAAAAAACAACAAAAGTAGAAAGTGCTAAGCTAGGTGGAATAAGGGCAAGGGGTTAGTTGATTAGGAGTTGAAGGCAAGAGTGAAAAGATGAGTTTTGAGGGATTGTTTGAATGATGTGAGAGTGTTGGCAGATCTGACGTGGCTGGGGAGGGAGTTCCAGAGTGTGGGGGATGCTGCTGCGAAGGCCCTGTCACCCCAGGTCCGGAGCTTTGTCCTGATGGGCTGCAGTAGGTTAGCTTCAGCAGACCTGAGGTGACCGGTGGGGGTGTGTCGTTGGATGAGGTCACAGAGGTAGGGGGGGGCAAGGTTGTTGAGGGTTTTGAAAGTGAAAAGTAATATTTTAAAGTCAATGCGGTGTTTGATGGGGAGCCAGTGGAGGTCATGGAGGATAGGGGTGGTCGGAGCGTCGGGTGGAGGTGAGCAAGCGGGCAGCTGAGTTTTGGACATATTGAAGTTATTTTAGTGTGAATGCAGGTGATCCAAAAAGTATGCTGTTGCAGTAATCCATTCTGGATGTTATAAAGGCATGGATCAGAGTTTCAGCAGCGGTCGATGAGAGGTAGGGTCTGATGCGGGTGATGTTCTTTAAATGGAAGAAAGCGTTTTTTGTGACCTGGTTGACGTGAGGGAGGAAAGTGAGGGTGGGGTCAAGGATGATGCCAAGGTTACGGATGTGAGTGGAGGGGTTGACAATGGAGCCATCGATGGTAAGAGAAAAATCTTCGGTTGTGCGGGTAAGTGAGTTTGGGATTATAAATTCCGATTTGTCACAGTTAATTTTTAGAAAATTGTTT
>NW_011339169.1:0-3339 GCF_000735185.1 Notothenia coriiceps | reverse complement strand
CTTCACCATGAATCATGAGCCTGGGTCTTCATCATGTCTTCATCATGAGCCTGAGTCTTCATCATGTCTTCATCATGAGCCTGAGTCTTCATCATGTCTTCACCATGAGCCTGAGTCTTCATCGTGTCTTCATCATGAGCCTGAGTCTTCACCATGTCTTCATCATGAGCCTGAGTCTTCATCATGAGCCTGAATCTTCATCATGAGCCTGACTCTTCATCATGTCTTCACCATGAGCCTGAGTCTTCATCACGTCTTCACCATGAGCCTGAGTCTTCATCATGAGCCTGAGTCTTCATCATGTCTTCACCATGAGCCTGAGTCTTCATCATGAGCCTGAGTCTTCATCATGTCTTCACCATGAGCCTGAGTCTTCATCATGTCTTCATCATGAGCCTGAGTCTTCACCATGTCTTCATCATGAGCCTGAGTCTTCATCATGAGCTGATCTTCATCATGAGCCTGAGTCTTCATCATGTCTTCACCATGAGCCTGAGTCTTCATCACGTCTTCACCATGAGCCTGAGTCTTCATCATGAGCCTGAGTCTTCATCATGTCTTCATCATGAGCCTGAGTCTTCACCATGTCTTCACCATGAGCCTGAGTCTTCATCATGAGTCTGAGTCTTTATCATGTCTTCACCATGAGCCTGAGTCTTCATCATGTCTTCACCACGAGTCTTCTTCTAATATGGTGCAATTGTGGATAAACCTAATTTTCTTTTAACAAAGAGTTTTAATTGATAACCAAGTCATTTTGTTGCAGAGACAAAACTAAGAAGTTCTGTATGTGTAAGTTTGAGAGTCCTTGGCAAATGACCCATTCAGTTGGTTACGTATTACCATTTGCAGTTTATTTTTGCCTTTGTGAATTAGGCTTTTATCTGATGCTCATCCATGGAGTGGACAGGATCAGGTTCAAGGACTCAGCAACAGTTTGTGTTTAATTTCTCACAACAAAGACATTTCTACTGTTCGTCCTTGCTCCCCATTTGAATTCCTGCTATATTTCCAAATTGTGTATTACATTTTAAAGGAACGTTTCTTGGGGCTCAGCAGTCTACAGTGGGAGGAACTTGGCATTTCGTTAGCCAGTAGATGTGCTTTGGGGTGTAGGGGGGGCCGTTGCTTGGGCAGACCCAGGACATGCTGGAGCAGGAAACGGGCGTTTGTGTGCAAAGTGAAGATGAAAGAGTGCTTTTCAGCTAAATCTAGCATGGTCCTCGCTTTAGAGGAAACTCTACGAAAACAAAAACACTTGATGGCACGTCCCTGCACTGAAACAAATCAATTTTCCAACAGGAACACAAGTAATTCCTCAAAAAAAGAAAAGCACATCTGAGCTTGCTAATGAATGAGTAGATGAGAAACGGGGACGAATGGTGAGCTGTAAACACTCAAAGGCATTTTGAATGGAGCCCACATTCTAATCTCTGCCTGCATACGCCCCACCTGTGTGATGTGACCATAATAGGGATTTAATAATGTGTCGACCACTTGATGGGTAATTTCAGTCGGCAGTCTGATTGGTCTCAGACACTATCCAGCTCTGCTTTTATTCCCATAATGCACCTCATGCTGTGCTTTCTCGTTTGTGACGGCATCTCTCGTGGTAATCATAGAGGCATGTTCTCGCTCTTTTCTGCCTTTTTTTTAAAAACCACTAAACCATGTACCAATTTATGTTAACACAGTATATGTTGTATAAAGCTAGTGCACCCAGTACCAATACAAAAAGCTCTTTGGGCCTTATTGTTGTGCTCTAAAATGGATCTTTATTTCTGATAACAGGTGGATGTATACTGCCCTGAATTTCCATCTGTGCCATTGTTGAGATGAGTGTTCCTGTTTTGTCCCCTCTCAAAGCACCTGCCGGCCATATGATGTGATGTGCCACAAAGTGCCGGTGAGATTGCAATCATCCTGTCATTACATGAATCGTTGATTAATAAAAAAGAGAGGAAATGCTCCTGTGTGAGGCAATTGTACTCTGCTGAGATGCTGCACCTCAGTAAAAAAAGAGATGATGTTAAAGAGAGCAACATGTGAGCTCTGCCCTGCGGAGTGAAGCCAGGAAATGAAAAGCACCTTTCAGAGCAGATGTTGTGTCTCTCACAGGGCAGGGAAGTGGCTCAATCTGCATATTATGTGTAGAAGAGCCTGATTTATTGCTCTGGTGAGGGAAACCTACTCTGAGTCAAACCTAAGTGCATCGACCGAGTTGTGCTGTTGTAATAACCTAAATTAATTTAATTCTCTGCCTAAATAATGACTTCATTTCTTATGTTTGTATTTATTTCTTAGTTGTGGTTCTGTTCCTTTGTTTTCAACCTTATTACAGGGTTGCCAACTCTCACGCATCTGGCGTGTGACACACGCTTTCACTCTCAATCTCACGCTCTCACGCTGCCCAAACTATTCTCACGCCAAAAACAAGATGAACCGGCGATCGTTTTTGGATGGTTATTTACAATGCTGAGTTGACAGCTGCTCAAGCTGTCGACCCGCTCCCTCCCCGCCCCCACCACTCTTAACAACATTAACAGACATCAGAGCAGTGGGAGCCGGTTGGTCAATCCCCGACCCGTATTGCGCATGCGCAGATCTAAGATCCAGTAGAAATGATAAAAAGTAAAAGTCTGCTGCTCATTGTTCGACTAGGCCAAAATAGAGTCAAAGAGTATATGAGAGTGAGAGTGCGTTACTTAATATATTTGGCAGTTTGGAATAAGTCTGTAGATTTGTTTGTGTGTGTGTGTTTCATGTATAGGCCTCTCACGATAATTAATTTTGTTGGATACATTTTCCCGGAAATTATTGCGATAAACGATAATATTGTCGGCACCGTTGTATGGCCATTTTAGACCACTGACATAATGATAATATATAATAATAATTAAAGTACATCCTTTCAAACTACTAGTCACATCCTCATGTAAACGGCAATTTATCGAGGTCAGAAAAGTTCATTTCAATTTATCGTACGATAAGTCAATTAATTGCTAATCGCGACAGGCATATGCACACCATAAAACAGTGGAAACAAACATGTGTTTGACCTTCATTAGTGAATGAAACGTTGTGCCCTTTATAGTCTGTGTCCAATATTGTGTATTTGTATATATTGTATATATCCTATATATATGCTAAGGTCCCGCGACTGACGTAACTCTGGATTAGTTTTAATGTTTGAGGTGCAA
Organism: Notothenia coriiceps; assembly: GCF_000735185.1. Taxonomy (NCBI): domain Eukaryota; kingdom Metazoa; phylum Chordata; class Actinopteri; order Perciformes; family Nototheniidae; genus Notothenia; species Notothenia coriiceps. The sequence goes on along the minus strand of NW_011339169.1, from coordinate 139 downwards.
TAAACGACACAGCAGCTTTTTGGCAAGTTAAAAATATTATTTTCTGCCTCGCTCATGAGAGTAACAGCTGGCGAAATTACAGCCTCGCCTACTGATTTTAATTTAACCATAATGATATATCGAGCCCGATTCTCGATTT
>NW_011339168.1:0-6276 GCF_000735185.1 Notothenia coriiceps | reverse complement strand
TTATAGTCCAGTGCGGCTTATATATGTACACATCATTCAATTTAGCTGCTGCGGCTTATATTCAGGTGCGCCTTCTAGTCCAAAAATTACGGTAAATAAGAACAAGATATGGTGTACATAGTGTGCATTAATGTACACTATTACAACTCATTCCTGTTCCACTCTATTGCTCTTTCACAATGATGGATACAGCAGTGTTTCAGGTCTTTCGGCACTTAGTTAGGGTTAGGGTTAAAATGGCAGGATTGGTCCCGCACATCTCTGTCACTATACATATTCTGGATGAGCCAAGCAGTCTGTAATGGTCTCTAAGAGCAGTGATTTACTGCTGCTTTGAGTGTATAACTGGTTTGCGTGTGTGCGTGTGTGCGTGTCTGTGTGTGTTTCGCCTTGCTGGAGTAAAGAAGACATTTACAGGAAACTGTGACCCCGACCAGGCATTTCCACCAATCACTGCACACTGCAGCAGATTACAGCAAACCAGCAAACTGAGAAAAATAAGACTGGGGGGGGCTGGGTGTGTGTGTGTGTGTGTATGTGTGTATGTGTGTGTGTGTGTGTGTGTGTGTGTGTGTGTGTGTGTGTGTGTGTGTGTGTGTGTGTGTGTGTGTGTGTGTGTGTGTGTGTGTGAGAGAGGGTTTGAAGGTGAGAGAGGATAGAAATTAATAGACAGTGACAGAAACAGAATGGAGTGGAAGTGATGATAAGAGCGGACACAAGGACAGAGACAAAACATTTATTTTGACCTTTAGAATAGTTGCATGTGAATTGTGTTTATAGAAAGTGGCCTTACACTTGCCACTTTATGTTGAGAGAGAATTATAAAAGTCACGTGAGAAAATGTCTTCCCCTTCTCATTTCTTATTCACATTGTATTGTTCACATGCAGAATGTTGTTTTTCTAAGTCACTATTTAGCCCCTCCAATCCAGGCTGAGATGTTGTTTTTAACCATCACACAGCTAGGATTACCAACACTCAAGTAACAAGAAGAGTAGATTTTAGGGGTGTAACGGTATCCGTATTCGTCCCGAACCGCGACGGTTCCGACGTCACGGTTCGGCACATGCAGTCACACGACGAATACGCCTTTTTTTATGAGTGGGGAAAAAGTCTGTCACACTATATATAATCCAGGAGGCGGTATTGCGCCTAAAAGTTGTTTGCCAGCTGCCCTTAAACAACAAATGAAGAACAAGAAGAAAACACAACAAAACTAACAAAATACAAGAAGAAGAAGAAAAGTTAGTATGGCGTTTTCAGATAACACACAGGAGCTAGAACCCACCCGCTTCTTTTAAATCAGCTGTGTGGGAACATTTCGGGTTCCCTTTGGACTACAATAACGATGAAGTGTGCGAGTGGTGGATCGGACGAAGACGGTGTGTCAGCGTTGTTCGACAGCGGTGCGGTATGCTAATGGTAACACGCCAAACATGCTAAATCATATCAAAAGGCATCACCCAGATTTGCCAATCACCGGAGCCCGGCAAAAGACAACAGCAGTTCAACAACTTATCCCTGCTGTTTTTAATAAACCAATAGACATGAAAGTCAAGAGACCAAAATAAATAACGGAAACTATTGGCATATATATTTCAACGACTATGCGCTCTTGAAACACTTTCTTATTATTTATTTTTGTAATATTTTCAAGACATTCTTTTTAGTTTTACAGCTTGATGAAAGCTTTTTGTTTGACATCAGCCATTATAGATAATATGGCCATCTGAGTGTGTGTCGTACCGTTTGTGGTTTGTTTTTAACGTGTAATACAGTTAATTATTCAAAATGTTAGAGTTCCTTATTTTTAAACTGAAACTTGCACTACTGTTCAAAATAAATAACAACAAACCTGGAATTATGCATTTGGGACTTTTTTTTGCTTTTTCTTGTTGTACCGAACCCGTACCGAACCGTGACCCCCAAAACCGAGGTAGGTACCGAACCGTGAATTCTGTGAACCGTTACACTCCTGGTAGATTTGTCACACTTTTAGCAGGAGATTAGGAGGTATACAAAAAACCGAAGCAAGCCGATAACAAAAACTGGAAGAGACGAAAACACAAGGGAACCAGGCAAGGTAACAAAAGTGGAAAACAAAAGAAGGAGGATGGCAACACGAGGAATCAGCCATCGATGAATACAAACAGATATACTGTAGACACAGAATAAAGGCAAGTATACACACAGGAATAATCACAGTGACAAGACACAGGTGAAGAAGCTAGGTAAAGACCTAAGGGCAGCAGGGTGATTACAAAACAGGTGGAAAAATCAGGGTGGGGCTGACGATTACAACATGCGGGAAACCAGACATGACACAGGGGGCGAGAACCTTTAAAAATAAAAAAGGAAACAGAAAAACAGAAGTTGACAAACTGAAAACATGATAGCAGGGATTGGCTAGACTTCCTAGCAGGGACTTCCAAAATATTTAATTGGTTTTCTGCTTGTAAAGAATCTATCGGAGAGCCTGCCCTACATTCAGGTGACTCATCAAGTGAGTGACCAACCTGAGATCTTACCTGTCTGCTTCCTCTCTGTTGCCCTGTTTGTCAGAGAGCTCCTGGTCGAGGGAGGAGGAGGTGCTTCCCTCTCGGCTGACCCCGCTGTTTCGTCCCGGGCTGTTTTCAGCCGACGCTCTGCCACCTCCTCCTCCTCCGCTGGTGGGGCGGGGGATGGAGGCATCTGTGTGCTGCTTTAGAGTTTGCAGCTTGGCCAGGGGGATGATGTCGCAGCTTTGGGGCCGGTGCCACACTGTGCGCTGGGTGGAGGCGTTGTAGTAGTAGAAGCGCGAGGTATTGGGATCAAACAGCTCCCACCACTGGTTGTCCCCGGTCCGCTTGATGCACACGCCCTGCGGAGGGTCCCATACACACTCGCCCGTCAGTAGGTTGGCGTACATGCGCTCCCGCGTGCGCGGCTCGATGATTTCCACCCACTCCAACCTGCAGGAGATCAGAATGAGATTTTTAGCAAATTGACTGCAAAATAAACTGTGACCTCTGACTCGTGGAGGTCTACATCTTACGGCTGAAACCAATTAACTGCAAACAAGTGTAACTACTTCAAAGAGAAGCAGGAGCACATTTGATTGACACTTCAGGAGCCACATGCCTTATTTAGAGCTAGACAGGAACTAACTAATTGGAAAAAGCCCTCAGAGACTGCTGACGCAGTATGTCTGCACCAGCCTCTAGTGACAGCCATTACAGAACGACCACAGGCAGGGTTTTCAAACGTTGCCATCGATCAAAAAGCTATAATAAGATTAGGCAACAATGTAATTAAGGCAGAGCGTCTGCAAGTACCATAATGAGATGTTCCTTTGATTCCACTATGTTATGTATAGGGGGGACTCTTGATAAGCTCTTCTTTACCATATGTATAGACAAGCAGCTGCATGTACTGTAAGCCACTTGCACTTAGAACTCAGCAGCACTTGTTTGGAGTCCAATCAGAGTGTGCATTTTATTATTTGGAGCCAAATTGCATGCCAATCAGCACCAGTGCTCATAGAAATCCCACACTCTTTTTTACAGAAAATGCTCATAGTTTTTTATATTATTTAAATTGAAGGAATATAATGATGTGACGATAAACATGTTTTCTTTCAACCATGGTCGGATTGTGGATGAGCCGACGTGTTATGTTTATTCTGAAGGAAACAAGAGGGTTCACTTGTTGGACAGTCAACAGGGCCACGACAGAGGGGCCAGGGTTAAAAGGGCCCTCTGACCTTGAGATATTCTGCTGAATCAGACCATTTTGTTATGTGCACAGGCAATGGACTGCCTGGTTATAGTAACAATGTGAAGGACATTTCCAGAACAGAAATGATGGTCATTCACTTTTTCATGCCACAGTTCTCTTTAGACGGTAGCTGATGATGTTCTAATGATGTAAAATATGAACTGCATGCTGACTGTCATGTGACAACTTGCACTGTTTTGTGCATGCAAACATTTCAATTGTTTAGCGATGCATACTTTTCTTTCCGGGAAAGACACGGACATGTTTGACTGTGACCTTCACTTGTTTTCAGCCCAGTATTTGATTTCAACAATTGTACAACAGAGCGACAGAACAAACATGTTGTGTTCAGAAACAGAAGCAACAGAAGATTCATGTAAATGACATTAAACCTTTGATATCTTGAATGGAAATGAAAGTGCAGCAGGTCTGTAATAGGCTGCATTATGAATGCAAATGGATTACCAGAGAAACCACATACAGCAGTATGAATAATAAAATAAAGGCCCACTCACAGAGCCCTGCACATAGCAGTCTGCTCTTGCATATGCCTGCATTCACACACACATACACATTCTCTCGTGTGTCGTTACTGCAGCTTCTTGTTTTCCAGGAAGTGGTAGGGAGGATTTCATATGACTCACACACACCCACATAACCAACGAAATATGGACACATCCATGGACCAATACACACTCACTCAAGCTTGATGTCAATCAATACGAATTTGCAGGAGTGTGGAGGATGATGAAGCAACTTAAGAGGTGTTTCTGACAAACCTGGCATCTTCTTTGGCAGCCCAGCAGGTTTCTTAATTATTATTTTTTTAAAGGAATGTATCCCGTTAACAAATTGCATTTAGTTTTGTTAAACTTCCTTTATTAGCATGCAGCTTCAAGGTTGAAAGAGATGACACAAATAATCTATAAAGTCATTTTTTTAACACAAACACTGTCATTTATGTTTGACTCAATGCCACACAGCGTCCTGCCCGAGCCAGCAATCACTATACCACAGGTTAGGAATCGGCCTATTTATATTCACTCCTGTTGGTTTGATAAAAACGTGGTTTTTATGGTGCTGAGAGCTACAGGAAGTCACAGAGTTGTGGTCTTTTATTTGATTTAAAATGTGAAAACACAACGCCACTTTAAGATATCAGACACATCACGAGGAAGACAAATGTGAATGAGGTAATGTCTTCAAGATGCTTTTGTTTATTTTTAAGACCTGAGTGCATTTTCCTGGCAGACATTTTTAAAATAAATGCACTTTTTAAACTGTTAGCCTTCAATGATACATTGGCAATGTTGTTTGAAATAAAATACATATTGATGTTTACTTTGCTGGATTACTGATTTGTTCAAAAAGGTATCTTCATCATTCTAGTATTAAGGTGAGAAAACTGTATTTATACAGACCTGGAAAAAGGTTGGGAGACCAACACAGTTAAATGATCTTAATATTTTCAGTCAGTCGGCATTGAAGTCTACTCCCCAACTCTTTAGTGCTCATCTCTCCCCCTTTCCCAGTCTATTTAATAATGGCCAAATGGGTACAAATTAGGGCTGTGCAATTAATCGTATTTTAATCGCGATTACGATTATGGCTTAGGACTAGGGGTGCACCGAATGGGAAATTCTTGGCAGAAACCGATACCGAAAATAGGAAACAGTTGGCCGAAAACCGAATGCCCGAAAATGATTAATAGAAATATATATATATATATATATATAATGTATACATTTTTTACCAATGTTGTTCAGCTGCCTGATTATGGAAAAATAAATGATTATGGCAAAACTTAACTTAAATAATAATCACTATTATGGGTCCATAAAACATTTATTCAGCACTTTTGAATGCATACAGTACATTAATTCCAAGTCAAGTGCATTTTATTTTCTCTGTAGGATAACTACAACAAAGTGCATTCAGAACAAAGCCAAGGTGCTTTAAAACTTCATAAACATCTAGGCCAGTAGGCCTACAACAAAATAGTGTAAATAAAGACTGTAACAGCCAGGCCTTCAACAACAACAAATGCACCTATAAGTGCATGCATACAAATTTGCAAACTGGATAAATCCACATGAATGTAACTATTTACAAATGAAATTACAATTGAATTTCAAGAATCTGTAAATAAGGCTGTCTGTCCTCATAAGCAAAGTAGTAAACATTGTATAAAGATACATAAAATGAAAACTGGATACAAAATCCACAATCAATTACAAATTAAATTACAATTTCAAGAATCTGCAAATAAGGTGGTCTGTCCTCATGAGCAATGTAAACAACATTGTATCATTTAGATACCGAAAGTACAATATATTGAACACTGTGCTGCTGTCATTTCCCCCTAATGATAACCTGAGATGGTGAATTATAACTCACAATGAAAATTGTTCAGGAAAGTGGGTATAGAGTAGACATGTAGAACTAGATAAGCTTATGATAAGCCAGCCTTGTCTACTTATTAAGGAAAAGTGGGAGGTTCTTTTTAATGAACATTAGCTTC
>NW_011339167.1:0-8807 GCF_000735185.1 Notothenia coriiceps | reverse complement strand
TACAATGGGCATTAACAACAAAGAAAACTCAATATAAAATGTTCAAGATGAGTTAGACTGCTCTACAAAAGATTGTATACTACAGCAACAGAATTAAGTAAACCCAGCATATGGAGCAATCAAAATTACTTTTCCAGGAGCAATATTAAGTGATTAATATAAATATAATAACATATTGTTTTGAAATGTGACACTGCATAATTCGTTTTGTTTTTAACATATATTTAGATTATGATGCTTTTTTACTTGAACTTAAGTAAAGTGTTGAACTTTTACTTATAACTGCGTAGTACAAATACTTTCACCACTGCCACTGTTAAAAATGTGAAAACAATATTCACAAGTATTTGTTAAATTGCGCTTTTGAAGGAATTATTATGTTAGTCAATGACTTGTAGATAAAAGTTACAAAAACGTTAAAACGTAAGCAACTGTAACCACTGTAACTAAGTACAGTTGAGTATTTTTTGAGGTACAATTATTTTACTGCATAAGTTACCCTGCAGTTTCAGAAGTAACTTCACTTTTACCAGCTGCAGCATTAATGGTGCTCAAACGTTAATGCATTAATATTCATGTTCCAGTTATGTTTAGCTCAAAATAGCTAAATAAGCCCTTTTACTTTTGGCACTTTACGTTGTTTTTTTTTATTAGCTTAGCCTATGCCTTAACTTGTAATACTTTGAATGTATGTCCGTTGTGTTTACACTTTCATGTTTGGCTACACTATTTACAAAAGGTTTTGAATCCAACTTGTAAAAGAGGCACCAATATCTATTTTGTAATCAAGCAGCATTAAATCTACATCTGCTGCTCCACTGACACACACACACACACACACATGCAAGACACACATGCACGCACACGCACACACGCACGCACACACACACACACAAAGAGGAGCTCAATTCAAAGTGAAAGAGGAGTGATATCCTTTCAGCAGTGTGGTGAATGTTTCACTGGTCTGACAATCCCCTCAAAGTGCAAACACACACACAGATTCCACTGGCTGTGTGTGATCAGATGGAGTTGAGAGAGCAGCAGGCGAGAGACGTTGGACTCAGAAGAAATGTGTAAAATGTCTTATCAGAATGATAAGAAAACAGAAGATATGCTGTTCTATTTTTAGACAAGTGGCATGTCATTGGTGTCTAAGTCAAAGTCTAGTTGAATGTATACTTTTTTTAATGTTGTTTAGCCTCAAAATGTCACAAATGACAAGTCATTTTCTCCCTACAACTCTGGCATCTATTATATTTTAAGATAAGACACTTTAATAATCCAGAGGAGAGAGACGTGGTGTTATCAGTTCTGCTTGATTAGCAATATTTTTAATTGATTACGATTTAAAATGCAGGGCTTTTACTTGTAAAAGTCCTTTCTACATTATATGACTGTATATTTAAGTAAAAGTTCGGAGTAGCCTACTTCTCCCATCACTGCTTGAGTTTATTCTTAAGTACTATAGCCTACTAAATATATACATGTACAGTATATACAAATAAGCACAAAATAAGAATAGAGCCACTCAATACAAAAAAACACAATGCACACATTATATCCTTCAAAACACTGGGACACAAATCATTACATCTTTGGTAACTTCTAAATAAAGACAACATGTCACCTGAGGAATTTAAAGTGAGGTAGTTTGAACATGAAGTCATTGCTCTTGTATTCGTGTGTGAAGTCACGCCAGTGGGGCTGTCAGTAGTGAAGGAAGCACTCAATGATAGTAGATAAAATACAGTGACATTTGCATTATAACTCATAATGAGCTTAAAATGTTTTTGCATGGGAAGCTTATCTTTAGTTCAATGTTTTCAGATACATGTGTAGGAACGGTCAATGTTCAAGGCTGCAATGAAAGTGTGTCAAGACAGAATAACAACAGCCGTTGGTGTGTAGGACATATCTGGCACGTACTGTGGCACTTTCTCATTGATCGAATTCCCCTCCTCGACTCCTATCCTCGTGTCTTAGTCCCGCCCACAGGAGATGCGTTTCTGACTATGGTTTCTGCACGGACCTCACAGCTGTTCTCACTGTAAACATTGCGTCGCGATTCAAGCGATAAAATAATATCCAGGGGATGCATGCAGAGCTGTCATTGGCTGAGATATGTCCGGCCGTGCGTCGCGAATCTTTTAAACATCACTGTTGCCGGAAATACATCCGCGGAGGACCCATCAGTGTATCCTCGACCATAGCTCCTCCAGAGTTAGTGAAATGAAAAAGGCCCTGTGTGTGTGTGTGTGTGTGTGTGTTGGGGATACACATGAGGAAGTGAAACAGGAAACCTGAGCATCTGATTGGCTGTCGGGACACACAGTTCCATAGCTGCTTCAGAGACGTCGTGTGCAAGAGAAGTCTTCTTTCTTTTCCTTCCTGTCTTCACCCTCCAATGAACACAAAAATGCAGCAGTGTGTTACGTCCCAACATGTACTATGATTCAGGAGCTGCCCAACTGCATTCTCATTACCAACACTAAATAACCTGTTGCTTTTGCATAGACTTTGTTGGAGTTATTGATAAGGAATGACGCAAAGCAGCTAATCCTGAGGCTGAATGTAGAGTGAATTACTCCTCAAAGACAACATGTAACATGGATAAAGCACTAATAGGCCTACGTACTTATTATAAGCTTTGAGAAAGCTACGCAGTTGGGTCATTCCTAGCATTCGGTGCCATTTCAACTAGGGTGTTCAAAAATAAAAAACAATTTTCCATGTTTTTGTTTTATCTAATCTGAATGATGGCTTGTTAAAGTATAAGAACAATATTTTGGTCAAGCTCAGGATATTATGCTTACATTTTTTTTTTTTCTGTGTCCACCCCGTTACCGGGAGAAATAGTAACAGGGTGGACATTTTATGCTAAACTTGGCTATTGCTACATGTCTGATGATAATCAAGCTAGCACTTGGTGACAACAGAAACATATATTTGATAGATATATACACCATATTTTCTAAATGTAACACAAATGATCAGTTCCACTAAAAATGAGCATAACAGGGTGGACATTTTATGCTTTACCGTAACAGTTAAGTTCTTTAAAACATTAAAAAAAAACGTTGAAGGAAGAATGCATTCACTCTGCTTCTTGAAGATGATTTCCCACTCAAAATGTATCCTTCTTGAGTCACACAAATAGTAGAATATTAAAGGGGCGTGTCCAGAGGGATTCAAATCAGAGTAACAGGGGGGAAATTCAAACAGGGGACACACACTTTATTTTCAATAAAAATGAATTAATAACAGCAATTTCAATTTGGTGAGGAATATTAGCAAAAGGGTCATACAATACTCACAAAAATGTAGAATTTGTTTGTATTTCTTTGATTTCTTTTTGTATATCTGTTACAGAAGTTGAGCAAACATGATTGGGGACACAGCAATTTGGCCTACTTGTGCTAAAATCAGAGTAATTATTTAGAATGTTGAATATCCTGGCTAAATAACATTGTTGTTTTATGGTAGAGGGTATGCAAATTTAAAACCAGGCTTTTAAAAAATAAGCATTAGACCTTTTAAATACAAAATATATGATATAATGTGGTGGGGACCTAAATGGGACCGAATTCTAGGAATGACCCAGTTCTGTTTGGAGGTGTTTCTCTTTTCTGTTTCACAGATAAAAGGAAGAATAACGTTCTACTCAGGGTTATTAATAACCACGAACTCTAGAAGGAACAAAAATGTTTCAAATACCAAAGCTAAACATCTCTTGTTCCTACTCCATGTATGATCTAAGCAATATGTTTCAGAGTGAAGGAGTCCATTTCCTGTAGTAGTCTGGATCTGGCCTTGTGTTGATGTGGAAAAACTCACCGAGACGCTGATAAAGAAACACCTGATCAGCATGCAAACACACACTATTCCATATACTGAAAGAAAGAAGATAAGCAACGGCAAAATGTTCCTCTATACGTCCTGCACTAAAGATAATATGCTTAAAAGGAACACACATAATTATAATTCCGTACATGTGGGAACCTTTATTTTTAATACAGTAACCCTATTCTCTTGCCCTTAAAGTGAACCTAAAACTATATGAAGGAAGTGAGGACTGGACAAAATGTCCTCCATTAAAAAAAAGAAAAAGGTCTTAAAAATGTTGTCACTTTTCCACAGTGTGTCCACTTTTAATAACTTTCTTAAAAGTCTCCTCACTTTCCTCACTTTACTTTTCAGAAAATGTTTTCTGTCTGAAATGTTTTAAACTCAAACTGGTCCAAACAAGTACAGAGAAAACAGGACGTGCACAGAGTTGAGTTCTAGTTCCTGGTTTTATCTAGTCTCACTCGTGTAAGGGTTAAAGTTTACTGCTCTCTTCTCCCTGCTCACACTTTGTATGTGTTGTTCAAATCATGTGAATGAGGATTCTGACACATAAAACTATAAAACAAAACATGACTTCCACTTACTAGGTGAACATCTTCTGACTTTATGACTTGCTATTGAGTCACATCGTGAGGAGCTTTAATAACTCTTATATTTCACTCTGTTTATTTTCAAGTTAAAGATAAACTTCCGCACTGAGGAGAGCAGTGGAGCAGTGAACTGGTTTATCATCAATGTTAGTGAAGAAAAAAGGACTCTGACACCCCCTGCTGGTCATCCCTGTACTTTAAAATATCCTTCAGAGGAGCAACAACTGTCCTGACGTCTGGTGAACATCTGACCACAAATCAGTGTGAGGCTTTTAGTATCAGAGATTCCAAAGATGTGCTTAAAGATGTGTAAAACATTTCTATTTGAGGAAATGTGTCATATCATTTGTGTTAATGTCATTTAGATTCAAGGTAAAGCTTGACGATCATGGCACAGTTTGATACGGTCACAAAGAGGTGGTATAAAAATGACTTTTCCTAAGTGTATAACCTGCTTAGAATGCAAATAAAAGAAGTTAGGGATCAAACAGCCATCCATAGAGTGGAGATCTCCATACTTAGCAAGCCGACCCCCCCCCCGTTATTCCTGCTAATAATAATAATAATAAAAACTGATTATTAAACACAACAAAATTGAAGATTAGTGATTTTTATGTTTAAAGAGTTTCCTAATGTCACATCCAACTGTAGAAAAATGTTTCCACCGTTGTTATGTGGGACAGTGAAGAAAAAAACTTTAAAATAATTGTAATAGTGATTAAAATCACTAATATATGATGAAACCGATTCACAGTGAGAAGCAGAGCGTGTGTCCCTCATGGAGCTACAACTAAAAACAGCTTTTATTATTTTTTATTCTTACCAGTATTTACTACATGAATAGTTTTTGACTATAAATATCAGAAAGCATGGAAAACACCCATCCTAGGTTCTAAAAGCCCAAGCTGTTGTCAGTCTACAACCCAACAGAAAAACAGGATATCTCCACATTTGAGATGGCAATTCTTGCTTGAAAAACCATCGTTACGTTTTTTTTGTCAAACGACTAATAGATAAGTCAGGTAAGTTGCAGCTCTAACCTCTCATGCTCACAATATTATTTAAAGGCTTTCAAGAGAAACATTTATTTTAAAATCCAACACTCTTCTTTTTTATATCATTACTTACTTTACATGTTCAATTCTAGTTGAGCCCTGCAGCAGTGATAAGTCCTCTGTGGAGCAGATGATGAATCACAGTGGCTCTCTCAAAGTCCTGTAATGTCTGAATAAATCTGTAATAAACACTTAACTGTCTTAATGTCACAAAGCCGTTGCTTAAATAGATGCAGTGGATGAAACCACGTCTGAAAGCTTCATCGTATCAGTCCAGCCTCCTGTTCTTTTTCCGACCCCTCTGTGTCACTCCTCTTTTTCTTCTCCTCTTCCTCCTCCTGTTTCATCCTCTCCTGCTCTTTCTCTAGCTCCTCCTGTTCTCTGGCGTCTGCCTTCGTCAGTTTCTCCTCCACCTCTTCAGGAATGTCCACCTCCAACAGGTTCTCCATCCCCGGCTCTGGCTCGTCTCCTATCAGCACCTGCAGAGAGGGAGACAGAGGGGAGATCATGAGACACGGGCATACAGAACCAGAACACTTTAATATCCCGGGGGGAAAGAGGGCTTTGGTACAGTTGCTCCTCTATGATACAAATATTCACATAAACAAAATAAAAGTAATAATGTGCAATAAAAGATCAAATAAAATAGAATAACAAAATGTATATAACAATAAGAAATACAATTATATATGTGCAATCAAAGAATAACATAAAATGGAATAACAATATATTATATAAAAATAACAAATTAAAATATGAATGTCCAATAAAAGGATAAAATAAGATAAACATGTTGAACGCAAAAAGGGAAAGTAAAAAAGTGCACATTGTACAAAATACAACAATAAATATTTAACAATGTGTGTATTATATGTAGTGGTGTGCCAGTATAAAATATATACTTATACTTAGTTAAAAAGTATATATATATATATATATTTTTTTAACTGTCACAAACTTAAGTAATGGGAGGGCTATCTCTGTATAAGTTATGCTTTCTGTCCTCCAGCTTCTATTCATTTTGTTTGTTTTTCGGATGTATAACCTGTCTAATTGTTGAAATAGTAAAAAAAATAATAAAAAAATGTAATTTACACCAGGATAAATTTGTATTTTGACTCTTATTCAAAAGAGATTACAAAAAACACAATAGCCAATTCAGAATGAGGTACACCTAGGTAATGCAGTGTAATCCACCACTTTTAAGAATACCTCTTTAACTCACGAGAGTTTGAGGGGAAACTGATTTAGAGAGATGTTGATTTAATTTTCCGGTCATTAAAAAAATTAAGTTCTCACTGCTGTTGAATACAGCTTTTAATAGCAGGCATTTACACTTGTCATAGAAGGGAAAGCAGGGGAGGATCGAGGGATACAAAAAATCTAATTTGGGTGCCAACTTTTTCTAAATAAAGGACATAGAGAAACATTTCAAGAGATTATTCGTTACATGGCATTTTGTATTCTCGTTAATGTATTTGATATTAAAACAAGATGATTAACTCTTTCCTACCTCCACAAGTTTCTCACAGGCCGCTGTAACGTGGACATCCGTCTCCCATTTGTGGAACTCCCTCATGATGGGATAAACGCTCTTCTTCTCGAATATGTCCCGGCCCGCTTTGGTCGCTGTCAGCTGTAAAAGAGAAGAACAGTGAAACACCAAACATAAAAACATGAGTCTATGTGTACTGTTGTCTTTGTCGTGTTGTACCAGTAGAAGAGTCTCCAGCAGCATCTTCCTGATGTCGGGGTCTTCTTCTCTCTTCTTGTCCTCGGGGAGGTACTGCAGGTCCACAGGCAGACCTGAACATCACAACACCTCTGTTAAAGTCAGTGAGTCTCAAACTGTCTCACCTGCCTGCTCACTCAGCCCCAAGCCCATTGGTGCAAACTGAACACACAACATGGTAATAGACATTCACAAATATATATCTTTTTAGTTTTAAAAAAAAGGGCTCAGTGGTTTAAGAAATGCAGCAACTTTGCACACTTGTCTAATGTAGATATCATTGTTATTCACGTTAACATTGTAGCTGTAGTAGCATATTAAAAAGTGTATTCAAATTTTTATTTTGTTGTGTATTCTAGACTTTATAGAAATACATTATTGTAATGTTGATATGTACAGTATATATTTTTTGTGTATTTTGTTTTCACTTCTATGCCGTGATAACTTGCTGTTGTAAAACAAGAGTTTTCAACTTTAGGGTCCATCCATCAACCCTTTGTAAACTTTAGTAAGCGTAACTCTAACAGCTTGAAATACTGCGTTTGTCTGGGACTATTTTCACTGGCGGATTAATCCCCAATAGTAAGTAATTGGGACAGCACAAAACAGTGTTAAACATGATTTTTATTTTTTTATTTGGACAACATTGAGCTCTATGGCACAACGGAAGAACATATATATGGATTTAGATCAGGGGTCTCCAACACTTCGATCGCGAGCTACCGGTAGCTCGCAAGCCCTCAATAAGTAGCTCGCCAAGCAAATCCAAAATGTAAAAATTACAACAAAAAAAAAAAGGAAATGTAATTAAAAGAATCTACCCTATGCATAAACGAAACATCAATCATAGTGAACTCTATCTACTTATTACAACTCTATATATCTAACGCCCCTCCTCCCCCCACCCCCACAATGAATATCGACCAATCACATTCTTGCTTGATTTGCGGGACCAGCGTTGCAGTCGGGAAGAAAAGCAATGTGGAGCGGCAGCTCACCGCTTCATAAGGAGTTTGACCTTTCCTTCTGGCAGAATCAACACATCAGCCCCATTGAGCAGCCTAGTCGTGCCAGCCTATACAACACATGAGGGGCAGAGTTTGACTGTGTGTGTGTTGCAACTTGCATATATATTTATTGCATTTGACGCACACACACGCATGGTGTAATATCCACTGGGGATAGGGGGGACATGTCCCTCACACTTTTCGAAATCCCACTTGTGTCCCCCCACTTTACAAATATGTTTATTATAATTTTTTAACGCAAGCCGTCATCGCCACGGAGGAGCACACAGCCTCTGTGAGCGAGTGAGACAGAAAGAGAGAGAGCGAGAGAGCACACCTTTATCTATTTGATATAGTTGTAAAAAATAAAGTAAGAAATCATTCCAATGTCTACTATAGGACAGTAAAAAGAAGAAACAGTTTAAAAAGGGGAGTGATTAGTAAAATATGCATAAATGAAAAGAAAGAATGCTAACTAAACATAAGAATAAACAAGTTTAAATGATTTGTTATTGGTTGTGATCATATTCTAAAGATTTTTGAAAGTAGCTCTCATCCTAAAAAAGGTTGGAGACCC
>NW_011339166.1:0-8226 GCF_000735185.1 Notothenia coriiceps | reverse complement strand
TAGCATTGGGATCCATGTTTATTAATACGTTACACCGGCCGCTCTCCCCCTTGTGTCCCCCGTGTTACGTCACACGCGGGAGGTCACGTGCCGAGGCTTTTTTATGCGGAAGTGAACATTTCTTACAAAAACGACGCCAGATGTCACTGTAGTGTATATTTCTGTATATTTTTTTGAAAATCTAGTGTATTCATCATTTTCCTACAAATTTATTCACAGGTGTCTTTAACCTGGAAGTTGCTCTTTAAAGTAGATTATACCTATTTTTAATCCAGTGATATCATTTATATCATTCTGGAATGCCGACACATAATTATTACTTCTGGTACTTAAGTGGATTTTGATCCTATTAATTTGAACTCTTACTTGAATCAAATGTTGACTACAGGAATACTTGTAACAGTATTCATACACTGTGGTATTTCTACTTTTACTCAAGTAAAAGTTCTGAGTACATCTTCCACCTCTGGTTCCAGCAGTTAGAATTGAACATAATGTTTGTGCCACTGATGAATATCCTGTTACACACGTAAGGAACACAGAGTAGATCATCAGAGACTACGTGTTAAATAATCTGATAGAGGCTGCAGATGAGATTGAGTGTGAATCACTGTGGAGTGCATGGAGGTGAGGGAGGTGAGGGAGGAACCAGCTGTGACCCGCCCCCCCGCCTGCTGCTATAAGACTGAAGGTCTCCTTCAGTCAGTCCACAAAGACAGTATGCACTCCTCAAGCTTCTCCTCTCCCACAGCAAACACACTGAAGGTAAGACCCACTTCCACTCTGTTCCCTGAGCTGTGTCTGACAGGTTGTAGTGCCGTCTAGTCGTCGATTCGATTTGTTGTTAGAAATGTAAGCAGTGTGTTCCAGCTATCTGCATACCGTTCTTTTAATGGAACCAGCAGATGTTCTGCAAATCCCTAAAAATGATCTGATTTGTATTGTAAATTAATTAGGTTTTGATAAGAGGGAATATGGCATTCAATTACAATTAATTTAGCTGTTATCAAAAGCAATTAATAAGTTCATTAAACCATAAAGTGCATTGTAAATGCTGCTGTATTGGATTAAACTATCTTTTTGTTTTCACTGGCCAAGATGATTATGGAGAGAAGTCTTTATTGTTTTTGTTGTATTGTTTACTTCTAGAAAGTCAGAAAATGTAACTTTTCCATAAATCAAGATATACAGGCAAAACAGTTTCCAACAATATACAAACAATGAATATATATATCTATGGGAATTAAACCAAACAGGACTTTCGAGGTTATTTGCCTTCATATATATTTTCAGATCTTGGTTTTTGATTTGTATTGTGTGTAAATGCTTATGTAAAGCACTATGAGTTGCCTTTGTGTATGAAATGTGCATAATGAATCAAGCAACGGTAAACCATTGCCTGCAAATCCAAAAATGCTGATTAACACAAAGAAAGGTCTCAGAGTTGTGCTTTTATTGTTGCCCTACCAAGAGGCATTCCCATAAAATGTGTTAATAATCAGAAATTAATGCAGCCGTAAAGTAAAGCATTTCTTCATCTCTTCGTAAACCTTTTGGACAGTTTCTCTGACAAAACGGGTAATTCAAAAACATTGTTTACAAAACATTGTAAGGACTTCAGCTTTTGGACAAAATGAATCCAGGTCTGGCACACCTGTCTCCATATGCTGAGGGGGGTGGGGTATATATTATATAGATCTATTATAAAAGCATCAGTAGAAAATATAAATATCTGGAAAATTAATTGGCAGTCTCAAATTCGGCGTAACGATACAAAGGACATGTTCCGGACTGAGACATCTGCATACTGAGCAAAATATGATAATATTTTGGCCGCAATAAGTTAGTCATACATTTTACTTGTGCATCACACATTGTCTTCCATCTCCGTTTGGGTGCAGGAAAGCATTTGGAAGTTATTATTATCAAATGTATAGTTAAAAGTGTTTTTGCCTACATGCATTCATCCATCAGTCAAGCTGCAAAGGCATGTGTGCTGGCTTTCCCTTCAACCCCCCCGGTCACCAGCACATGAATCTTAATGTTGTGTTATAGGCTTTGTGTGTAGGTGTATAAAGGTGTTCTTCCTCCTCCTCCTCATCCTCCTCAGGTGTTGTGTGTCCGGATGTGTATCTGTCTGGCAGGCTGGCCCCTGGCCTCAGAGGCAGGCCAACTGCGCTGTGGCTCTGATCTGCTCAAGGACCTAATGTTTGTCTGCGGGGATCGTGGAATCTATTTAGGTACGTTTATATTCATGTAATATACCTTTTTCACATAAGGACTCATGTCTTTAGTATAGAATGTTCCATAATACCTTTCTAAACTGTGTTATTGTGGCATTAAAGGTCAGGAGGTCACCAAAATGATTAGGATTATTCCTCTGCAAACTGGTTGTTAACATATAATGTTTTGCATGGTCCAAAATTGATCTCTAACCTTAAACTGATGTTAGGGACCCTCTATAAAGTGCATGCATAGGAACCAAAATAATCTCAGATTTTTATTTGAGCTATGAATACTTTATCATACCAACATTTTGTTGTCTTTCCCTCTTTCCATTGCATTCACAAAACAAGCAATAATGCATCATGCTCCAATAAGCAATGTCGCTTTTATTGTGTTCACACTGCAACGACATGGAGGGAAATACATAAAAAACATAAGCTCTACATTTAACTTGAGGTTGACATAACATAAATGCAGTTTGCTTATATTTTTTCTTCCCTAGATTTTAATAGAGTTACAAAAAGATATTAGGACCAAAATGCTATGAAGGTTATTCTAACAAGGATAAGGCCATGGTCATCAGTCCATGTGAAAACACCGCAAGTTATCAGCTAAACAACAATAAAAAACACATCCTGCATAATGATAGTCACAACACTGCTCCTCCGTGCTGCAGGCTGTAGCTGTAAACAGGACACACTCTTACTTTTTATGCAATTTCATATCTAATGTTGGATCTATTTCTTGGGCCAAGTCTGATTGCATTGTTCTGTACATTAGTGCTTCATGTAGGCCACACCACAGTGGACCTTTTACCGTGAAGCAGCTTTTATTTCAAATAAAATGTATTATTATTACTAGAATAAAATATCTCCCATTGGACACAGATAAATACCCACAGGCCCTTTCACCTGATTACCTTTATCTCAATTCTGACCAAGGCCAACTTCTTCCTCCTGCTATCAGAGGGGTGGCAATCCACCAAAATGGCAGCGTACTCACAGAACACCATGCCTCGGTGTGATAGCTACATTGTTGCAACACTTGCTATCTGAGAGCTGCACCGCTCCAACCACTTCAAACAGAGAAGGTGTAGACAGGAGAAGCAGAGCGCCCCTCAAACCACATTTCTGCAGAACATGACTTATCCTGGGTAAGTAGCAAATGCTAGCCTCCTCTGTACCGTGTATGCTAGCATTTGCTACTTACCCAGGATAAGTCATGTTCTGCAGAAATGTGGTACTAAACCAAAGTAGACATGAGCCCCAATGCATTTTAAACTTTATTGCTACCATATTGTCAACATGCTCTCCTGGACCAAGACGATGTAGTTCAGTAGTGTCTCTACTGTGACGTGTCTCAATGATTTAATGTTCAAAAAGCTCTTTATTTTTCTCATACTGCCTGTGGGGCACCTCTTTTCACCCTCTGTCTGAAACCAGAGCCCAGTCTGCTCTGATTGGTTAGCTGGACGGCTCTCCCACTGGAGGGAAATTTTGATAACCTATATAACACACTACAGGAGAGAGAAAACATCGAAGCAGAATAGAGTGTCCGCTTTTGGGGTATTGGCTATGCGCACCGCCGTATTAATAGAACTTTCTTAGATCGTTTTGGATAAGATTTCAATACCAGTCAAAACCTTAAAGTTGAATACCAATTTCCAGACCTAGTAATTACTATTGCTAGAGAGGATAGAATTTGGTAAGCATGCCAAAGGATAAAAGGTTTCATGAATGGTTTAAATTAAATGACCTAAGTAGGAAGGCTTTAAAGAAAGATAAGAATCTCAAGATGAACGTTTCTCTCTCTGCAGGTAGAGGGTCATGGTCCGGTTACGGAGGTCGGCCTAGAGGGAAGGGGATCGTGGAGCAGTGCTGCCGCTCGCCTGGCTGTGGACTCCAGTATCTGGAGACGTACTGCAACAAACCAAAGGGCCAGCAGCCCACCACAGCTCCCCCTACCACCACCACAGCCCCCCCTCCCACCAGTATAGCCCCCCCTACCGCCACCACAGAACCCTCGACCACCACACATACGGTCATGGTACGACCTCTACTGCTTGAGCTTTACAGTTTAGTCTTGACCTTTGAGCTAAGGCTGTATGTAATAGTTTGTAAAGGTCACATAGCTTTTAAAACACATCTCATGGTCCTCAGCAGAGTCTGAGATCTTGTGGTTGGCGAGGTTGTTACCCCTATCTCTGTTCACAAATGGTCTTTGGTAGTGGGGATTCAGTGCTTGTGTGCAGAAAGATCTAGTCCTAGGATGTGGTGTTCTTCATGGGTTCCTCATGGGTTCCAATTCTTAGACACGGAAGTCCTAGGCAAATCCAAAACAAAGGAATACCAAATCTGAAAGAAGACCAGGGGATAACTGATCTAAGAGAGACACAGCAATCAAAGGGGGCATTCCAACCTGTTTAGGGTTAAGAATATTTTTTCCAGCTCTTCTGCTTTCTGAAAAATGCTGTCTCCGATTTCCATAAAGGCAACAACAGTATTCATTTATACCGTGGAGTTATAAAGTTGTGTAACACAAAGGTGGAAATAAATGAAGATGTTACTTCAATTCCAAAAACAAAAATCCATTATAATAATTTCAGTATTTGTGGTAAAACCTAACTCAGCCCCACACAGGCCGAGTTTACTCACTACAGCCGTTCTGTCCTCAAATCAATTCCTCATTCTTATCTTTGTTCTGCAGGCTCAGCAGTTCCAGGCAGTGTTTCAGAGGAGACTCTCTGAGCACCTGGGGGCCCCCAACAGCGCAACAAAGAAGAAAATACCGCCTCCTCCTCGACGGAAAAGCAAAGGTTTATCTGCACGCAGGAGGAAGAAAACAAGGAGCACAACCAGCAGGCCTTCGTCGACCTCCAGGAGCCCGCCCCAAAGAACCACAGCGCTAAAGTCATGACCTCAGAAGAAGTTACTGGCACTGGTACGCTACCTGATGCTCTACTTTAAGTAGTTATTTACTAAGTAGGGGTGGTTGATAATCACTAACAGAGACTTCAGGGGGGCACAGATGGGAGGTCCTCAGCTCCAGGGGAGACACTCACAGAGTCCTGACTCCAGCTCTGGGCCAGCTGCTGTCACACTGCCACGTCTGGAATAGCTCTCCTGTGAAAGCTGCTTTCTTGCCTCAATCTATTAAGATTAAGACTACCTTTAATCATTCAGTTCACGCTAGTGTTATTATACAATTACAAACCAAGACCCGAAAATACACACCAGCTCATGGAGGTGTCAGAGCGAAGGGGCTGCCACTGTTCCTGCGCCCGGGAGCAGTTGGGGGTTCGGTGCCTTGCTCTCGGACACCTCAGCAGTGCCCAGGAGGCTGACTGTTACCTCTCCAGCTACCAGTCCACACCATTTTTATTTCTTGGTCCATGCCGAGATTCGGTTCCCAAGCAAAGATCTCCATCCATATTTTTGGTCCGATCGGGAGTGAATTTATGACCCTTTGGTCCCCAAGCCAAATCTCTACAAACTGAACTTTGATCCCCAAGTTTAGTCTGTGTTAATCCATGATGGACTTATGGGAAATGGTGTTTGTTAAAGGCTGCTAACTATTACAGAGACAATATCACTTCTCTACTGCAAAGACTTGGTAACTGTCCTATGACCTGAACCTTTTCTTTTTAGGCGTACTCATTATCGATACAGTGATAAATATATTTAGCAATTATGATGCTATATGAATGATTTAGAATTTGGAGTGTGTTTGTGTCCACTTTCAAACTCTTCCTGATGGAAATATATCTTTCTCATTATCCACTGTGTGTGAGTGTGAGTGTGTGTGTATATTTGAATACTTTTATAGCACTTTTAAAACAGAATTACTGTATCTTCCCCGTGTGTCTTGGATGCAGACTCAGTTTTTCTGATTTGCATATTATTTTCTGTCTGAAACATACAAGTATTATGTTTTTAATTGTTGTGTTTTCTGTAAAATACTTTTTAACGCATTCATTATTTATTTCACTACCACAACATAAGAGTATAATAAATCTAAAATCATATAAATTCTTTGTGGTGTTATCACTCAATTTGAAATGTTTTAATTTCCATGTTGTGTTCCATAAGCTTTATGACGATACATCTCCGGTCAACCTTTTGTTTTGACGTTGAGCAGCGATCACAAACAGTTGACTCATTACATTTGATAAGTTATTATCCCTTTCTGAAGCCTTTGATTGAGTTGTGAAGGCCGTCTGATTATACAAAGGCTCCTCTGCGCGTAGAGTATGGAGCATAATTCTGTGATAAAGTCTCAGTTTTTATTCTAAAGTAAAGTAGTGTGCTTTCGAGGAAATGGTCATGTTTATTAATGAGCAAATGCGGTACCTGGATGTCTTCACCTACCTTACTCAATTGGAGACTTATCTTGCTTCTTTTTATATAGATCAACAATACGTTCGAAAAGTGAATACCTTCACTCACCTTTGTAAGCGTTTCACCCATAAGTCTGCAGATATATGTTATATAACAGGCACAGAGGATTTTAGAGGGTGAGGGGCCAAGTTCAAGTGCATTTTTGCTGCTAATTTAAAGGTGGGGTAGGTAAGTTTGGGAAACCGGCTCGAGATACACTTTTTGTTATATTCCATGGAATGCTCTTAACATCCTGATAGCAATGAATATCTTAAGTGCTTTAACAAGGCCCGGCTCAAATAAATGGATGGCCTACCTGCCTGTCAGCCTTCCATCTGTTCCCAAACTTATCTCGTGCCCTCATTGGTCATGTGCGCGTTCGTGTGTGTTGGAGGAGGGGCTCTGTAAGGAAGTGGCAGATTTTTTCCGGCTGTGTGTTTTCAAATTCTAGCGCACTCGAGCTGGTTTCTCCAGAATTACCTACCCCACCTTTAATAAATATATGGCTGGAATGAAGATTGTGACAGCAGTAAAGGGTTAATAAAATGTATATATTAAAAACAAACCCAATACGGAGGATGGTTCAAACAGGTTACATGATGCTACTGAGACAGAAGACTAGACTAGTACAGTAACTACAACTAGCTAACGTTGTAGCCTAGCAGAGTGGACAAGTTGCTGTTAGCTGTGAGGCACGTACCTGTCCATCAAAGTGACCACGCCCTAATTTATGCAAAAACGTTAAGACCTAATATAAATTAAAGCTGCAAGCAGCGTTGAGCGGGCCTTCGACGCTCCGCAGGCTGTTGTCCGCACTTCGACGTGTGTGTCTCGGTGTCTCGAGGACTCAGCCGTTGGCAAACGTGGGAAGTTTCAGGCCGATCGGACAATGTATATGAGTTACAGCAGTAAAACAAACATTGTGTTTGATGGCGGGTGATCTGTCGACATGGCAACGGCATTTCATGACACCCCATAATACGCCTAGATGTGTTGAGGGCTGCATCGTTATCAAACCTGTGAAGTTTCGTGCCATTTGGAGCATGTTAACTGGAGTTATGAGAAAACCGTGTTTCACAGCGACCATTTTGTTACCATAGCAACTAAATTTGACGAAATCTCAAAGCTGACACTTATATGTCTCGAGCGCTTGACGATTAGCCCACATGTGAAGTTTGAACACTTTTTTACCATTTACACAGGAGTTCTAGCAATATCGTGCATAACGGCGAGGGATGTGTTGCCATGGCAACAGCTTTTGAGAAAAACTCAGTATTGTCATATTGAGGTGTTGAGGGCCGTACCATTAACTATCATCTGAAGTCTGATGCAGTTTGGACGTTTTTCTATTGAGTTAGAACAACACCCTGTTTCATGGTGAGGGATCTGTCGCCATTGGAAACGGCATATGATGACAATCCCATAATTGGCATGGAGCTGTTGAGGGCCGGACATTAGCCATCAATCTGAAGTCTAGGTGCCGTTTGGACCATTTTTCATAGGAGAAACAGCGACACCGTGTTTCATGGCGAGTGAACTGTTGCCATGGAAACGCCATATGATGACATCCCATAATTGGCATAGAGCTGTTGAGGGCTGCATCGTTATCAAACCTGTGAAGTGT
>NW_011339165.1:0-1208 GCF_000735185.1 Notothenia coriiceps | reverse complement strand
TGAAAGTGGTGATCGGCAATTGTATATGTTCAAATGTCTACTGTGAAGGATATCATAAAGCCTTAATGCAATCGAATGCAAAACAAAAAAGTTATGATTGATGAAAGTAGTAAATCGGTCAGATTTGACCCGAAGACATCAGCAGGGTTAACTAAGGTGAATGTTGTTGTTTCAATTAAAATAAAATAAAATGGACCTTTATTAATCCCTGTGGATTAAACGTGAGAGTACAGATTTACACAAGATTAATACAATTACAGATATATAGGTAAGTAACTGTTAACATTTTAAATGAATTAAATGAACATGTATACATATTTTAGTCCGGATTGTTAAATATATGTACATGCATGTGTGCCGTTAAAAAGTTATTGTGAAAATGTGTGTTCTTCATTGCTAGCACTAATTAAAGTTGGTTTTACTTGAATAACCAAAGCTTGACTCTTTAAGGGCACAATGCATTATCATTTCAATATATATATTATTTGTATTGAGCTTTGTTCTTATTGGGTATATTTATATATATATAGCAGCATGTAAAAAGTGTGGAGATGTTGAAGGGATAGTGAGAGATAAGAAATGAAATAGAGGTTTTAAATAGAGGCCTAGTAGGAAGTGTATAAACGCATACAATGGTTTGACTTTGGTCATTAACTTTGAGTATTTGAAGACTTCAGCTGGTCGGTGTTTGTCACGTGAACATGCACTCGTCATGCGTGTGAGATGTTTCTGATGAGCTCTGAGCTTTAGCTCTCCCTCAGATAACGCTTCAGATGGATTCCCACACCAGTTGACTTTGACTTGCCATTTATTCTGACGAGACAGAGGAAGACAGACAGGCAATCAAGATGAAGGTCTCTCCACTCTCAGCCTCGTGTCTCCTTCCCTTTCACAGTCACATGGAGGACCTTGACGATAAAGAGCAGCTATATTGAAATGCAGAACTGACAAGTGGAAATCAAGTCTGAGGGCTGCAATTATAACGGTGAAAAGGTTCTGAGGGGGAGTCACACACACACACACACACACACACACACACACACACACACACACACACACACACACACACACACACACACACACACACACACACACACACACACACACACACCCACACACACCAGTCTCTCTATGGATGCATGCCAATTGTTTATCAAGGGAGCAACAGGAACTGATAGAGGCATGAATGTATTACATGTAGATTATTT
>NW_011339164.1:21233-41291 GCF_000735185.1 Notothenia coriiceps | reverse complement strand
TGCAATATCGCAATATATCGTATCGCAATACTTAGCATATCGTAGAATCTCAATAAAGTATATCTTATCTTAAAGTGGACCTATCATGCCTATATTGAATAATATAGTGTAGGACCAGTACTATATAAGGCATTATTATTACTTTTTTTTTCAAAATACCGAACAGATCATGCATTTTAGCCATTCCTCATTTCGCTCAATTTAACACTGTCTTTGCATGGGCTGATTCTGTGAGAACAGCACCATCTACAGGCCTGGCATATGTACTACAGCGTCTCCAGCGCTTTCCAACGGCAATGTCCGTGGCTGTCTCCTCCTGATTGGTGGAGTTGGCCCAATAGCCGTATAGCGCCACTTCTGTGACGTCATAGAAGTGTTCAAATCTGGATCAGTCTGTATCAGATCCGTTGCAGCCCCTTTTTAAGAGATTTGGGTATGGAGGAAAATAGAGAGGGTTGTGTTTTCTGACTCTTGGTGAGTTCCCTGGAACACCGGGGACACATCTTCATGTATACAAGACGTACAAAAGTGCATTTTGCATGATAGGTCACCTTTAAGCCTCTGTTGTTATTCCTCCACCTACAAATCTGATGATCCCGCCCCCCTCATGTTTTCTACCCAGCATCCTCTTGGCCTCTGCAGGAAAGTAAGATCCTTCCAGCGTGCATCACACCTTTTTAGCTCCTGCTTGTTCATCCGCTTGACAGACACTAATGATGTATAATACTCACCTGTGATCACTATATGTCATGGGCTTTTATTGTGAAAGGTAAGAACAGAAGGAGTGGTACAGACTCGTTGCCTTGTGTGGTTGTGTTAAAATCCTTTATAAATATAAACCACGAAGTGATGGTAAATACTGTCATAGAAAGCACAGAAAAAACGCATTATTCCGTAAAATAAAATGTGTTTTCCGTACTCGTAATATAAGCGTCCTTGTGAAAGTATTTAGCCGATACGATAATACGTTACTGTCAAATCAAATACATGTTTTCTGGCATCACAGCAGCTCCTTTTCAACAAGGACTTTAGATACGAGAAAACATTCGACATCACGAAGAGAAACAGGCTCAAGACCCTCTAACGCAGGCTTGTCAAACTCAATTTCATGACGGGCCACATTAGCATTATGGTTGCACTCAAGGGGCCGGTTGTAATATATAAATATATAATATATATAAAATAATGTATTATATTACATTATTGCCTCTGAATTGGATTATTATTGAATAGGGTAATGACTTTGTAATTAACTACGTCTGAAAGCAGAAGTCCAGGGCAAATAATTGCAAGTCTCTCCAGTGCGCATGTCACAAAACAAGATGCATTGTGGGACGTGTAGTTTATGGGCAACGTGCTTCTGTAAAGTGGCATGTAAACGTATTATAATCTTTGTAAGCTCTTGCGGGCCATATAAAATGAAGTCGCGGGCCGGATTTGGCCCCCGGGCCTTGAGTTTGACACCCCTGAACGTCAATTAAAATAAAAACAACAGCTTTCAAATATATATTGAACTGCATCAAAAAAAGTCCCTCGTTGTTTAATGTGCCTTTGGCTAGGTGCCTTTCTTATTTCCTAAACCTCGTGTCGTTATTTTACAAATAAATGACGCGTTTGATGCGATTAAAAGCAAAGAAAAAGCGCCTTTGTTGTGTAATGTGCCGAATAAACACGGGGTGATGTTAATCCTCCACCTACAAGTCCTACTGAAGATCCTTACCCTCAATGTGTTCTACCCAGCATCCTCTTGGCCTCTGCAGGAAAGTCAGACCCTTCCAAGCGTGCATGACACACCTTTTTAGCTCTGATTGTTCATCCGCTTGACAGATGAGTTGAAGCGTTTAATCACTGATGATGAACAGTGTTACAGACATGAGAAGGCCAAATACTATACTGTTTGTCTAGGGCTTTTATTGTGAAAGGAACAAAGGGAGAGCGTGTTTTCTTCGTGTCGTTGTGTTACAATCCTTTATGAATATGAACCTGTTCTGCACAATGTGATTGTTAAAAAAAAAGGATATCATTACGAATAAAATGTGATTTTTCAAACTGTCAAAAACAACAGTTTGAAAACATATAACGCGCCATTTAAGCCTCTGTTGTTAANTCACCATTACATTCTTTCCGAACGGCATTTAAAGTGGACCTATCATGCTATATTTGAATAATATAGTGTAGGACCATACCTATATAAGGCATATTTATAGTATAAATATGCCTTATATAGGTATGGTCCTACACTATATTATTCAAATATAGCATGATAGGTCCACTTTAAATGCCGTTCGGAAAGAATGTAATGGTGACAACGTGCAAGCAGGAACGTAATGTCCTTATAAGGAAGTCCGAGATTAAAATATACCCGAATTAAACTTTCCACTGTCATTTCAAAACGTATACATACAAGTCTGCATTGAAATGTTGGTCTACTGTGTGCTCCACTTCCTCCTTGGCGCACTGGTTAATAGGAAGTGGATTCAAAAATAAAGTCAGGATAACGGATTAGTTTCGCGTGCGCACGAGAAAGGAACCCGTTTTCCTGACTATTTTTTTTCTCGTATATTTTTTTTATGTCCCTTAAACCGTTATCCTGGCTTTTTTTTTTCAATGTCCCTTTAGGGACTTAAAATTGTACTTAAGTACAGTACTTCAGTACATGTACATAGTTACTATCCACCACTGACTAGACTATAATACACTATATACTATTTAGGAAGAATACATTTATCACTCATTTGATTTCTTTACTTGTCACAAAGACAACAGTGTGGTTGCAGTCCGACTTGTTCCAGCGCACAGCTGCTGTACAGTACGATAACACCTTTTGACAGTTCAGTGAAAACAACCTGACATTGGAGAAGTTTGATGAAAACTGGGACAGATCAGTCATCCCTCACCCCCTCTCTTTTCTCTATCTTTCCCTGCAGTGCTAATAGTGCAGGATTATCCATAGTGGAGATGAAAAGGCTTTCATTTCCCTCTGAACTTCCTGTGTGTGTGTGTGTGTGTGTGTGTGTGTGTGTGTGTGTGTGTGTGTGTGTGTGTGTGTGTGTGTATAGC
The DNA here is from genome assembly GCF_000735185.1 of Notothenia coriiceps. Taxonomy (NCBI): domain Eukaryota; kingdom Metazoa; phylum Chordata; class Actinopteri; order Perciformes; family Nototheniidae; genus Notothenia; species Notothenia coriiceps. Next base: position 38,231 of record NW_011339164.1, on the reverse strand, counting down.
AGGCAGACAAACTGAGTAATTATCTGCTCTCCCTTTCTCTCTCTCTGTCTTGCTGTGTACTGTATCTCTCTTCATCTTCCTGTTTCCCTCTCATGTCTCTCTCCTGTCACTCTCATGCTGTTTCTGTATTTCTCTCTCTTGGTCTTCCTGTCTGACCCTACTCTCTATTTTACAAAGCCTTCAAACTTTCAAAAGTCTGTTAATATGTCAAAATGACACTCGTCCACCATCAGGTTTGGACAGCAGACACATGTGGTTTGTTGCTCACTGTCAAAAACTGAATAGAAGTAGAGTTTACATCAATAACAGCCCATTGAAATAAAACTATACATGATTGTACATTATAAAACTACTTACGTCAATCATGTATTCATAAAAACAAGGGGGAAAAAAAGAAGAGAGAAAACAGAAACAAAGCCCAGGGTCTCATCATCTGTCTTTTGTTCCATTCTCTTCTGTATTGTGCAGTCTGACGGCTGGAGGCAGGCTTTGTTCTGCAGGATGTGTGTCGATTGTTGCAGCTCCATGGAAGTCTGTCTGCTTTGTTCATGCTTACATTTCACTTCATCAGTCTAAAAATGTCCCCGACACTTTTTCTAACAAAGTGAGGCCCATGATTCAAAGTAAATATGTCTGTGGCAGTGCACCTTATAAATCCTTATGGTAGACATTCATCAGATATTTTTTCCGTCAGGTATTTTAAGAGACTTATGATGGAAAAGCACTTTTAATTATTTTTCATTGCGTGCTTAAATAGTGGGACGGTACAGTGTGGCAGATGACCTGACGCAGAACTAGGACACAGCAGAGACTCAGTGAGAGCAGCCTGAACCTGGAGACAGCCGAGAGAACAAAGAGGCTCCCTGAAGAGGAGCGATGAAGGCCAGTTGTGTGAGGAACACAAAGAGACAGAGACAGTAACATCTTATACAAAAACTGTTATTTAAATAACATGTTTACGATTCTTATATTGTTGCTGATATCAATCAGTAATCCTCATTTCATGATTTTAAAATAGTGTTTACATGGTTGATTTATGCATTATTGTTTGCAGTTTGATTACCGTACTTCCACCTTATCGGTGTGCTTTGGCAATACTGTGTTTTAATGTCATGCCAATGGAGTGTTGCAGTAAGAAAATATTTTTTGTAGGATGACCCGGAAGTTAGCAAACCAGGCGCTCCCTCAACTAGAGCCAACGTGATTGTTTTGTGTGGATTTTGGAATATAGCACAAAATTGTCCCTGTGGCAAAGACAGGTTTTAATTAGCAGGGTAATCTCCACATATTAACACCAATTTCATAAGAGTCAAAGCTTTAATACATTTGCCCGATGTAGCGTACGTAATGTTTTTAACCAACTATTAGACGGTCGCATTGCTGCACGTCACCACCGCCAAGCTAAAGGCTATGAACTAGGCTTGGGCGGTATGACGGTATTACGGTATACCAGGGTATTTCGAAATCCCGTCGGTATGATTTTCAATACCGTGACGTCACAGACTGTGCGCCAAATCACAGATGCAGGGACGACATTGGTTGTAATGCACAGCACGCGCCAGCAGAGGGCAGGGGAGGGCAGTCCGTCTTTCCCGCTCTCAGAGCTCAGCACAGAGCTGAGCTGAGCAAGATGGCGGCAGCATTTGCCGGCCCCGAACTCGGACAACTAGTAAAAAAGAAAAATGCCTCTGCGCCTGTTTGGGACTATTTTGGGTTTACTCGTCGCCAGTGACTTCATCCAGCACAACGAGAGACAGAGGCACTTCTTTGGGAATGTTTAAGACGGGGTGAGTGAGTGTTGACATTTTTTAATCCTATGCAACTGGTTGATGGTTTTGTNAGCTATCATGCAAAATGCACTTTTGTACGTCTTTTATACATGAAGATGTGTCCCCGGTGTTCCAGGGAACTCACCAAGAGTCAGAAAACACAACCCTCTCTATTTTCCTCCATACCCAAATCTCTTAAAAAGGGGCTGCAACGGATCTGATACAGACTGATCCAGATTTGAACACTTCTATGACGTCACAGAAGTGGCGCTACGGCTATTGGGCCAACTCCACCAATCAGGAGGAGACAGCCACGGACATTGCCGTTGGAAAGCGCTGGAGACGCTGTAGTACATATGCCAGGCCTGTAGGTGGTGCTGTTCTCACAGAATCAGCCCATGCAAAGACAGTGTTAAATTGAGCGAAATGAGGAATGGCTAAAATGCATGATCTGTTCGGTATTTTGAAAAATAAAAAGTATAAATATGCCTTATATAGGTATGGTCCTACACTATATTATTCAAATATAGCATGATAGGTCCACTTTAAATGATACAAAGGCAGCTTGCCTAAGGCACATTATATGTTTTCCAACTGTTGTTTTTGTTATAATTACTTTTACAAGAACGCACATTTTATTTGGGAAAAACAGCATCAGGTCGGACTTGTAGGAGTTTTGTAGGCACATTAAACAAAGGTGTGTTTGGCGCTTTCAATCGCAGGTTTAAATATGTTTTCAAACCGTTGTTTTTGTCAAGAATACCTTTCCAAGAACGCAAAAATCACATTGAGAAATAACCATATTTTATTCGTAATGATATCCTTTTTTTTTTAACAATCACATTGTGCAGAACAGGTTCATATTCATAAAGGATTGTAACCATCGATTGTAACACAGCGACACGAGGAAACCACGCTTTCCCTTCGTTCCTTTCACAATAAAAGCCCTAGACAAACAGTATAGTATTTGGCAGTATTACTGTTCATCATCAGTGATTAAATGCTTCAAGTCATCTGTCAAGCGGATTTTCAAACTTGTTGTTTTTGTCGTGAATACCTTTCAATTAACGCAAAAATCACGTTGAGAAATAACCACATTTTATTCGTCATGATATTTACAAAGGATTGTAAAACAACGACACAAGGCTACCACGCTTTCCCTTCGTTCCTTTCACAATAAAAGCCCTAGACATACAGTATGGTATTTGCAGGTGAGTATTCATTCAAAGTGTAAATGCTTCAAGTCATGTGTGTGATGCACGCTTGGAATTTAGGATCTTACTTTCCTCCAGAGGCTGCTGGGTAGATTATCATCTCAGGACTTCATCATCAACATCATCATCATCATCATCACATTGGAGGCTCTTCACTTTTAAATGTGTCATGTTTTAACATCCAGTCGACGATGATGGCTTCCGCTCAGCTACGCGTATTCTCAAGCAATAACATCGACATCTGTATTATCAACCCAAGAATACCCGTGGTCGAGACGGGAGCAAACGGTCGTTCCACCTCTCTCCCTCCACCTCTCTCTCTCTCTCTCGTCTCCCATCCCCCTCTCTTTTCTCTCCGGTCGACGCTAAACATACAGCAGGAGAGAGCTGGAGGGAAGGGTGGGGATTTGTATAAAGCAGAGTCCAGATCCTGCAGGGGAGAAAGAGACGGGGCACACTGAGCGCTTTGCCAAACACTTTCTACATTTATATAATCAGTTTCATATTTAATATCCCTCACATGCTTTTATTTTGTTGTTTTTTTGTAATTTCCACACGTATGTTTTCTACTTTCTTGTTTATTTCTAGTCTTTCAAATTTGTATTGTACAATGCCTTGTCTTTTTATGCTGCTGCAACACAAACATTTCCCAAATTGGGATCAATAAAAATACTTCTTATCTTATTTTATGAGGATTGTATTATCGATGAATCTGCATGTTGTTGTTGTTGTTGTTGTTGTTGTTGTTGTTAACTTGTTAAACTTCCCAGAGAACCACGTCTGAAAACGTCTCCTTTAGTTTGACTTACAGCCTGAAGACAATCAGTTTACAATGATGTAGACAAAGAGAAAGGTTAGGTTTATAAAATGAAAGGGAAAATGGTCCATCCCAGTTCCCTGTTTTTAAATATCTTGATTTGTCCAAAACCCAACAATAATCAGTTCACAATGACGTATGCCAAAGAGATAAGGGCTGCGACTAAGATTCGCTCTTGATTTATCTGCCCTTCCTCGTTCATCATGTGGTCAACAAATGACAGAAAATGTGGAAGATGTCCATCCCAGTCCCTCAGGTTGAAGGTGATGTCTTATCTAAAACACAAACATGTCCACTTTCATATAATAACAAAGACAAAGGCAGAAACAACATTTCTTGAACTAATTAATGATGTTTTTTTGGAATAGTTGCCCATTTGTGTTCTGTCAAATACTTATTAGATGAGTTGACTCTTAGTAGTAGAGGAAGAAAGGAAATAAGTGCACGTAAATAATGTCAGACCTGGCAGCCTCATCTGGACCACATTGACACCCTTACTATTGGTGAAGACCCCAAGACTTCATTCTCAGCAGAGCACACCCCCCCCCTTGTATGTTTGTGTGAATGAGATTGCGGGGTAATGGGGTTCGTGTTTATTTGTCAATATTGAAAATGTCTGTTTGATATCTGTGCGAAAACTAATAAAAAGATTTATAAGAAAATGTCAGTCTTTGTTTCCATTACTTTTTGGGGAAAAGGATGATTTTAAAAATGGTTCTTGATACATTTTTGCCAATCAACAAATCGATGAATCGCGTCAGCTTGAAGACAAAGCTTCACTGGTGTCATCTTTTTCTGTAAAAGCCACAACGACATAATAACAGTCATTCACCTTCAATAGGATGCGTCTAAGTGAAGGGTCTGAGCTTTGTTTAAGACGCCCGTTCTGTATCGTATGAAAGTCCTCGCTAATTGGTGTTAATATCTCTCGTGTTTAAACGACATTAAGTCGATTGCTCGAATGAAACTGCTGTTTTTCCAGCGTCTTAAATATCCTCTGCAGCAGCGAGCAAAGAGAGAACACTGTGTTTACACCAACAGGCATTTAGTCAGCGCACACAGGGGTGCAGCAAAGTTCCTTTTTTTTTCTCTTTCTGTCTCAAAGCTCGGAGCCCCTGACTGAGTGTGAAGCGGGGGAAGTGGAGATGTGAGCTCTGTCTTTCCTGTCCCTGTTTATCAGTGAGAGCCACCGTTTATATCGGAGGGAGAGAGCTGGAGATGAAGACCCCATACTGCACAGACACAGTGAGAAACAGGAGGAAAAGGAGGGAAGGAGAGGAAGAGGAGGCGAGAGAAAATATGGGAAAAGGAGAAGAAGAAGGAGAGTAAAGGAAATGTCAGAATTGGAAAGATTTCAAAAGAAGGAATGGATAGAAAGCAGGAGACAATAAGAGATGTAGATGAGGAAGAGGAAGAGGAAGAGGAGGGTGGTATATCAGCTGGGTTCAGACTGTCATTCTTTGACGTGATTGGCTGTTTCCGGAAGAGGACACCAGGAGAAAAAACAAGGGAAGGAGACGAGAGGAAAAGGGAAAATTAAGAAGGCGCTTCTGAGAAATAGGAGAAATGTCAGAATTGGAAAGAAAGCAGGAGACGATGAGAGACGAAGATGAGGAAGATGAGGAAGAGGAGGGTTATATCAGCTGGGTTCAGACTGTCATTCTCTGACGTGATTGGTTGTTTCCGGATGAGGAAACCAGGAGTGAAACCAAGGGAAGGAGAGGAAGAGGAGACGAGAAAAGAGGAAAAAACATGCAAGAAATAAGAGAAATGTCCGATTTGGAAAGATTTCAAAAGAAGGAATGGAAAGAAAGCAGGAGACAATGAGAGAGGAAGATGAGGAAGAGGAGGGCGGTGTATCAACTGGGTTCGGACTGTCATACTCTGACGTGATTGGCTGTTTCCGGAAGAGAAAACCAGGAGGAAAAAAGGGAAAGAGAGGAAGAGGAGGCGAGAGAAAAAGATGAAGAAGGAGAGTTCGAGAAATAAGAGAAATGTCAGAATTGGAAGGTTTTCAAAAGAAGGAATGGATAGAAAGCTGGAGACAATGAGAGAGGAAGATGAGGAAGAGGAAGGTGGTGTATCAGCTGGGTTCGGACTGTCATCCCCTGACGCGATTGGCTGTGTCAGGAGGAGATAAGCAGTCTTCACATCCCTCTGCCCTCGCATCTTCAAGGCCCGGGAAATCAAACGGCGGGGAAAGGAAGCTCTGAAACGCTGAAAAGAGACGACATGAAAGGCTCGATTCCCCGCTATTATTCTAAACACCTCTGCATGTGAAACACCACACTCCTTTCAAACGCGTGGATGGAAGAACGTCTGTTTTTGAAAAATGGTTCTGATTCTTCACAGGAGGTTTCTGAAGTCTGCCGGTGGTTTTCTCTGGATCTCAAATCCTTTACAAGTCTCTCTTCGTCTCTCGTAAGCTCTCACATTAAGGGAAAAAATGGCGATTCCCGAGCGTTGTTTTCTCCTACGGGACTTGAACATCTCGCCTCTCAAATGGCCTTCCCTGACACAGTGGAAAACACTTCTTCCCGTGTGTCATCCAAGAGAAAGTAATCCTTCACCCATTACCGTAAGCTCTCGGCACTCGGATAGATCTGCGGGATTATAGAACAGGTGGGAATTATAAGGAATTAGTTTTTGTTAAAGTAGCGGCTTAATGTCTGATGATGCAGAAGTGGAATCAGGAGCGAGATCCGTATCTTCTGAGACTTCTGAAAATCCATTTTTTTAAACGTTGTGTCAAACATCCACGTGTGATCGCAGTTTCGTGTTCAATTTCACTTTGGAATTGCTTTTGGAAATAGAAAAGACAGCTAGCCAAAGGCACTTTAAATGAGGGACTTTTAATTTGCATTAGAAGGTCTTGGGCATTTTTCTCTTTGTGATGTTGTGTTAAATGTCTGTTTCGCTGTGTCTCGTCTTCAATAAAGTCCTTTTGATGTTACGAAAGTGAGGCAAGAAAAGATGTATTTGATTCGACACTTAACTATTATCGTATCGTAAATACTTTAACAAGGACGCTTATATTACGAGTACGGAAAACTTATTTTATTTTACGTAATAATCCTCTTTTCTGTGCTTTCCATGACCATCATATTGTGAGGAACAGGTTTATAGTTATTAAAGATGGTACATTTAACACAAGGCAATGAGTCCGTACCACTCCTTCCCTTCTAACCTTTCAAAGTAGTATTCGCAGTTAAGTATTTTGCATTTTCGTTACATACAATAAACCTTATTTTCCTCGTAAGGTAATGTGACTCCGTCCTGCAGTTCCAGAAAAGATTACAAATCATACATAGTACACGATAAGAGACAATATCATATTTACACATGACTTATGTACACAGTTTGTAAATACACAGGGTGCGTCTCACTTCTCTTATTTCTCATTTCCTCGCTCCTCGGGCTCGGTATCACCGGAAGTTGATTTGTCTGCGCCATCTTGAGTACCGTCCCAGTGGCCGGAGGAGCGATAATCGAGGAACCACCAGACCATCCTCCGGTGAAATCCTCAGACACTCGCCCCGCCCCCTTACTGTGTATCGCTCACTGATTGGACGATGCACTGATCTGGCTGCTGTCAGTCGATCAGCTGTGCGGACGTCGCTTCACGTGGCGCTCCGGAGGAAACGACGTCCCATTGCTCTTAAAACTCATTTCCCTGCTTCTCGTGGTTTCCTTTGCGTATCTCCGTGCTTCCTTGGTGGGAGGGACTAGTCGCAGGGAAACGACGCAAGTGAAGGACGCAAGGAATCCATTTAACCGAAGTGAGATGCAGCTCCAGACAACATACAGACAATGGCGACACCCTATTGCAATAAGCCAAATAGTCGAGATGTATACAGTATATGATGTTCCGTGTGTGTGTTGAGAAGCTTAATGGAGATGGGCTGTCTCACGATGGACCGCTCTTAGATGCTTTGGAAGGGATGGATGATTGAATTAAATTCATTACGCTACCAGTGTGTTCGGCCCTGAGTCTCCCATTCTTGTATATATAACGGACATTATTTTAACTTTTGTATACCTTGAACTTGTTACTAAGGCTTGATTTGTGCAACTGTAACATGAATAAGTGTTTCCTTATGTCTACGCTTCTGTGTGTTTACATCATTGCAATCATTTTGTATAAATTAAACTTATACTTTTCATTTGCTTTCATGCCATATTTTGACATGGGTGGATGGCTTTGAACCCCCATAATATCCATAGTGACTTTTATTCATCACGCTCCCAGTATGTAAAGGCCCTATACTACCAATTATTAAATCTGCATAATTCTTATTTCTTGTGTACCTAGAACTTATTTTTCTTGATCTGCCTAAAAATAGAGTGCTCAGTGTTGATTTGTGTAAGTTTTGTACGACTAAATGTCTCCGTTTGTCTTTGCCTTTATGTGTTGAGGCTATTGCAAACATTTGATATTTAAAAAAACAATGAAACGTATACTTTTACTCTGCTTTCATGCCATAATTTGACATGGGTGGATGGATATTAACCCCCATAATATCCATAGTGACTTTTATTCATTACAGTGCCAGTATTTAAAGGCCGTATACTACCATTGTTATTAATAAAAATCTGCATTATTCTTATTTTTTGTGTTCCTAGAACTTGTTTTTCTTGAGTGCTTTGTTGATTTGTGCAAGTTTTGCATGACTATATGTCTCTGTTTGTCTCTATTACAAACATTTGATATTAAAAAAACAATGAAACGTATACTTTACTCTGCTTTCATGCCATCAAGGCCTTTACTATTAGTACACAGAGTATCTCCAAATGGGCCTCCTATGTACTGAATTGAGAATCTATTGTGAATCGTGAGATGCCTAAAGACCCCCCCCCACCTAGAAAGGAGTTTAAGACTTGCATTCATTTGATGCTTTCTTGTAGAGAAACCCTCACACGGAGGATTGATTGTGCAGATCTCAGAGCGTCTATGGGGGGAAAGACGGAGCGTTGTAATGTTTAGACCCTGCGAGGATAGAGCAGTCTAAAACAGACAGACTGTCTGCACACAGGCATCACAATCTCTGCTGAGCTCCCAAACAGCTCCCCACTATGCGCCGCATCAATTATTCAACATATTTATCTATGCAATTTGACGGCCTCTCCCCTCTCCCCTCTACAGCTCTGAACAAATTGCGGAAGCAGCTAATATCGCTCGCGGCGCCGTGGCTCAAATCACCCGGAGCCCCCGAGGCTGAGAGCAAGAGGCTGTAAACAATCACTTGACACTTATATTTTTTTTTGATCTGTCGGGACTAAATGCACACCTCGGAGCCAGGCAGGTGGGAAGCGAGGGAGAAGGGGATGTTGGAGAGGGAGGGGCCCAGATTAGATAAAGGAAATGCAGGCGGTTCTTGTTTCTTTTATACATAAATCTATTCCTGGAAAAACTGCTTTTGTGACAGTTTGAAGGGATATACAAATGTGGGATGTTGGTTCAATCCCTACTGGTTATGTCTGTATTTGTATCTTTCATTTTTGGGTTGTAACGTGGTCCTTTTTGTAAGTTTTTATGTACTGCCTTGCTGTTTGTACCATATGTTAGGACCCCCTGAAAAACGACATGGTTCATCTCAAAGGGTTTGTCCGAAATGAATACATTTAAGTTAAACACTGCTCCACGACAGTTCATCAATGCTACATGCAAAGAAATGAAGTGTCTCAATAAAGGCATTCACATTATGCCTTAGAAATAACGTCAATAAGAATATACTGATTTAATACGGCTAAGATACCATTACTGGATTAGTTATCAATCAATTAGTTTGGTATAATCACATCTCTTGTCAAAAATAATGCACACATTCCTAAAGCAACACATAAGCTTTAGATAATGTGAATTAGAAGATTATGTTGTAGTTTTCTTTTGGCTTTATGTTAGGGCTGCTCGATTATGGCAAAAATCACAATCTCGATCATTTGGGTCAATAATTGATATCACGATTATTAAAAACGATTATCCATTTACTTTGAAAACATCAATTTATTGGAGAAAAAAAATGTGAACAGTATGTTTTTAACAGTTGATTACCCTGAACGTTAAGAATACTTCAACTGAAAAACCAAAAATAAATAAAAGTAATTAGAAAAAAATAAAAGTAATAATAATAAAAAGATAATCGTTTTATTTCGATTACGTTGTTTTCGTAATCGTTGCAAGCCATAATCGTAATTGCGATTAAAATACGATGAATTGAGCAGCCCTACTTTTTGTTAGACAATTGGATCGATTTGTAGATTTTAAAAAGGCACTTCTCTTTGCTCAGCCCCCTTAGAGGAGTGGTGATTCGGTGGCGATGCGCGAAAAACCTGTGGAGCTTTTAAAGAAAACCCCACAAATCCCTTCCCCCCCTTATTGATGCACACATTTGATGCTACACCACCCCCCCCCTACCAACCATCACTAACCGCCCCTCCCTCATTTGTTTCTTTCTGCACAAAACCGGCATTTAGCATGACACACGGCGAGGAGCCGGGGTAGCCAATTATCAAACAGATGTCAATGTATGCGTTACAATACTAAGGGGAGCCCAATTACCGCACAGATGTTTTGCTTTTCCTCCTCTCACTACTTGCTTTTTTTTTTTTTACCCAGCATCCCCTCTGTTTAAGGCCCTCTGAGGATGTCCCTCCCCCGAACCGCCCGAAAAAACACCCTCCCACCACCACCACGAATCATTTAGAGACACACACACACACACACACACACACACACACACACACACACACACACACACACACACACATCTGACCATCTATCACTATCGCAGGCTGAATTACATAATATATTGCCGCATGCAGCCTGTCAATCTCTCAATGGTTCGATTTTTCTTCACACGTTGTACAGTATATATGCATACTGTGGACAAACTTGCATGAGGTAATTTTATGTAGAGTTGTTCTGATACCAGTATCGGAAATGCCTCTAAAAGAGCCTAAAGAACTTGGTCCGTAATCTGCAAGTACGTGAGTCTACGTGCAAAAACGATACCACGTTATCGCTATACTGGAACAACTTTACATGGTAGCCGGATTATCGCTACATCACGAGATCATGCAATAATTATGTGATCACATACCACAAGAAAAAACACATTGTCAGGGATTCTGGGTAGTGTAGTGTCTTCTGCCATCCTTTACTCCGAAAAAATATTTGTTTCTCCGAATCGAAGGGGAAAAATAAAAAAGCATTGCACACAATTTAAACCAATCAGTGTTGTGTAATTAACAAAGATAATCTGGTGTTTTTTAGTCGATGAGTAGTGCAGATATCACTGAAAAATCAATCGACAGTAAGGGGAATACTTACTTCCGGGTGTACAATTCTCCGTTATCCAATGGGAATGGACGCTCACATTGCCTTTAAGGGCAGCCGACACAAACGAATGCCGTGCTTCCATGAGCGTCAAATCCCTCCGCAGATGGGAATACATTGCAATCACTTCAAAGCTATTTGCGTCCCTTTATGAAGCTGAAGGAGCCTAGGAGCGTCACAACTGCACGCCACGGGACCCTGACCAAACGTCACTCCTGGACGATTATGGAGTGAGAGTGTGTTGTGATCACATATCTCGCAAAAATACATCTTGTCTCAAGTCACAAAGTCAGCCATTGTTCGGACCAATCAGCATCCTCCACACTTGTGAAAAATGACTGGTAGCTACGGGAGGGTTTTTTGTTCGTGTGCGGNTGGAAGATCACGTGACATAGACGCCAGCCATTGGAATGAATGGTGAACTAATCACGGGGTTTGTCAAACAGAGCACATGGTGTAGTCCTAAACGATAGCTGGGGATTCTGGGTAGTGTAGTGTCTTCTGCCATCCTTTACTCCGAAAAAATATTTGTTTCTCCGAATCGAAGGGGAAAAATAAAAAAGCATTGCACACAATTTAAACCACTCAATGTTGTGTAATTAACAAAGATAATCTGGTGTTTTTTAGTCGATGAGTAGTGCAGATATCACTGAAAAATCAATCAACAGTAAGGGGAATACTTACTTCCGGGTGTACAATTCTCCGTTATCCAATGGGAATGGACGCTCACATTGCCTTTAAGGGCAGCCGACACAAACGAGTGCCGTGCTTCCATGAGCGTCAAATCCCTCCGCAGATGGGAATACATTGCAATCAGTTGAAAGCTATTTGCGTCCCTTTATGAAGCTGAAGGAGCCTAGGAGCGTCACAACTGCACGCCACGGGACCCTGACCAAACGTCACTCCTGGACGATTATGGAGTGAGAGTGTGTTGTGATCACATATCTCGCAAAAATACATCTTGTCTCAAGTCACAAAGTCAGCCATTGTTCGGACCAATCAGCATCCTCCACACTTGTGAAAAATGACTGGTAGCTACGGGAGGGTTTTTTGTTCGTGTGCGGGACACGTAGAAACGACGTTCATTCAAAACAGCAATGGCGACTCCTAAGAGGGTTAACGTAGATGCTACAATAGTATTAACTATATCAGAACAGCACAATGCTTGTTCATTGAAAGAAAAGCAAAGGACGCTTTTATCGATGGAAATTTGTTTTCGATCTTCCCCCGTCTGGCTTCGATAAAAGTTTGACTGACAGATGGTTCGTCCAATCACCTGCCAATTATTTTTTGTAAAGTCCCTGTCCTTTTCCAAACTGTTTCCAATTAAGGCTTCTCAAGTGGCTTCGTGTAAACCACCAACCATCTGGTTACTTTGCATACATGTGCAACTGTAGGAAAAAAGAGGAATTGCTCGCACACTCGGCAGCAAGCAAGTTACAAGTTAGCCATCTTGCTTCTTTCTTATCTCATGTGACAGTTACACATCTGCAGTACAGATCTAGCAGGTACTACCGAAAAGTCTTACACTAGTCAGAGCTAGCAGGACTATGGTATCAGTACGTATTTGTTGATGTTTCACGAAGGGTTTAACGTGAGCCATACAACTCTGGAAGCAATCATCCCATCCATACAGCGTTAGAAATGTTTTTTAATGCACAGGTATTGGATCTGAACTAAGTATCGGCCAACAGGCAAGTGGTATCGCATAGGAAAAATGGTACGTCTCAATTTCATTGGGTTTACTGACTAAATCTTATTTGAACCCTCTCCAAGGTAGACACGATCCCCTCAAAATTCACCCCAACATTGAGGCCTAAGACGAATTTCATGGACAGGTGATGGTTTTTAAGATCTGGAGATTGAGACAAAGATCCAGACAGGACGTTTGTAAGTCCTGCGTCCTGTTTCCTGGCTATTTGCTTCTCTAATTCCTTCTCTGTGTCTCTCCCCCTCTTTTGCAGTCTGCTCAGATCCCTGTGGTATGAACACATTTCTCATTCCCTCTCCCTCACCCTCTCAAGATTGCTGCTTTATTAAACAGACTCTCCCTATCTTTCATTTGCCACTCTCCCCACCGTGCTCTCAGACGCTGTGTTTTTTTATTTATTCTCTCTTTTACCCCCTTGCTCAACACGCTGCCTTTGCATACGTCAATGATTCAAAGATTCAAAAGCTTTATTAGTCATACGCACAGCAGCTACAGTGTAGATAGGGCAATGAAAATCTGAAGTCCCAGGCTCCTCAAACAATGCAACGTAATATATAAGAGCTAAAACAATAAAACTAATTTAAAAAACAATAAAATATCGAAAGATCAATGTGCACGTAATGCAGATGAAGTACAACAATACAAAAAACAATAAGTTAAAGAATGTTGTAAGTGAGCAAGGAGTCTATAAACATGTAGTTAGATGCATTATTTTGCATTGCTCAGCAGGCTTTTCTGTACAGCGTCTACCTCTCAGCTCCTGTCGTATTCCCTTAAGTACAGAAAGATAGAGAAAGAAAGGTTCCTAATTTCTCTTTTCTATACGTTCTCCTTTCGTCCGACCTCATATCTCTCTTTGTTCAAATCGCTGCCTCCATCTTTCTCCCTCTCTCCAGTGCTCCTCCATCTCTTTCAGACCCAGGGCAGCTATATTTAGCGGCAGGTTAACTGCTCCTGTCAAAGGTCTGATTTGTATTCTCTGCATGCAAGTCTGACTCGGGCCTCGCAGCAACACAAACAAAAGGCCCTAGTTTGAATATGCACTGAGCCCACTGGCTTAGGAATCAAAGCCCTCTCTCTCTGCCCTGCTGCCAGTGGGGCCACCTGCTATGGGAAGGGGAGGGTGGGGAAAGAGGTGGTGGTGGAGGGGGGGATTTGGGTTCGAAGTCAAGCTCAATTTACTCCAAACGCACACATTCATGCAGGGAGGAGCACCGCGGCTCAATGGGCCTACTTCACCGTGTTGCACCACACTCTCTGAAAGGGAAATGTTCGAGAAAGAGAAGAGAATGAGGAAAGGGGGTCGTGCCCCTGTACCTTCAAATCTAGTCGACACGAATGTGGGATGGCAGGGGGGGAGGGACAGGACATGAAAATAGAAAAAAGGAGCCCTCGCACAGGAGACGAATTGAGAATAGAAATCTCCCTTTCCTCAAAGTCAGCCTCGGGCTCAAGTGACAGGGGAGATTAAAGTGAAAGGCACATACATTACACGCCACTGTACATATAAGGACACATGGGGAGTCCGTGGAGTTGAGCTGGAGGAAGGTGTGAAGCCTCCCGCTGTGTCGCCCTCGCTTTCTCTGCCTGGTCTCATCTGGTCCGGCAGCAGGCAGTGGGTGACAGCCTGAAATGGCACCCTGCTACATCCAGAGATACAGTCACTGTGACCAGAGGCTCTGAAACCACAGATCTCACACAGCGAATGCCATCTCACATTCGGAGCAATGCCAGCCTCAACTGACCTTTTGCTATTTACCTATGGAAGCTTCCCGTTCTTGCACGGCACATGGGCTCTTTGTCAATGCCAATGGTTGCAGATACAGAACATTGACAGTCTTTGAAAAAAAATGGGTCTTTGATTTCAGAAAGAGGCTGACAAAATCATGCTGGACATTTTTGACTGGCAACTATCAATTTTTATTATACAATCTCTTGTTAGCAGATTACATCCGATGTAGTTGGCTAATGAAGCTAACGGTAGTTTATTGAGTTCCGTACTGTGTACTGGGGGGGGGGTGCTGCTAGTGACTTATCCGACCGGCCCACTTCAGTACTGGCCCATTCGTTCCGATGGCCAGTCCGCCACTGCTTCCATACTAAAGTACTGTTGAAAGAAAGCCTCCATTAATTTTAAAGCGGTAATTTAGCAGTTTGTAATGAACCATTGTTGCACCCTCACTGCTAGAAAAAAACTAATCCTTTACGCTTTTTTAATAAGCTCACAATGGCTTTGTATAACTTGTCCACGTAGAAGGAATTAAAACAAATGAGTAGCATTGTTCTTGTATTGCAGTGTATGAGTTGAAGATGTTTTACTTTTACAAATATAAGCCAAAGGGGCTTAGACAAATTATTAATGTAATTACCAGATAAATAAATCAGGATTAGCTGCTAACGTTAGCTAAAACTCTAATTGCATACAGGAACAACTTCAGTGGTTTTAATACTACATCATAGACTTTCAAATTGAGCAGAAGGATTTTCTTTTCAGTTTTTTAACTTTCCTGTCACCATACAAAATGACAGTGTGAGGTGCTCCTTAGCTTTGATAGGAATGCTTGACTTCAGGAAGTAGCTCTCAGCTAGTTAGCCGGCTAGACAATGATTTACTATGCATTTCTGGCTTGGCAAAAAAACAACCAAACTCTTTATAAAGTATTGCTCATAATACAGGCCAAAACCTATTGCCGAATAATTTTGTTTTTTAAACCTGGAGCAGTCCATTTACTTTTTTTTAGTAATGTCACACATTTTGATGCTGAAAAGCTTATATAAGAGTGTGTAGTATGACAGATCAGACAGGAATAGAAGTGATAGCCCTTTCAAAAGCCCTCAAGCATTTTTCCTGAAGTGTCTCAGCAGGTTTATAACAGGGCTAACACACACACACACACACACACACACACACACACACACACACACACACACACACACACACACACACACACACACACACACACACACACACACACACATACCATGTATACATCACTTCAGGGGACATTACATTGACTTACATGCATTTCCTTGAGATTTATCCTAACCTTAACCATAACCAACACATGCCTAACCCTAACCCTTACCCTAACCTAACCCTAACCCTAATCCTAAACCTAACCAAGTCTTCACCCTAAAATTAATGATTCCCCTCATGGGGACCTCCATTTTGTCCCCATAAGGGAGGCGAGTCCCCACACGTGACTGTGTAAACAGATTTAGGTCCCCACAAGTATAGTAATGCTAGGTTGTCGTCCTTACGCAGAGTGGGTTTGTTATTGTAGGTGCAAGTAAACATACTGACTGTCGGACAGACTGATTTTATTATGTCCGAAAAAAAACAAAAGGCAGACCTGAGTGTTATGCTCTAACACACTTAAGATATTCGAAGTATCTTTCTGATATTTAATTCAAAGTTGATAAATTACTAACGACAGTTCTCAGACTACGGTTACTAGTCGCATAGACGAACCTTTTCATGGACTTCTGTAGAACAATCTCGCTTTTCCCTGCCAATCAATAGCGTACTTAATCACATGTCATTTCGGACCAGTTGGGTTTGTACTTGTATGTATAGATAAGACACAGACATGTTGTCCCAACGGGTTTGTTCACTGCTCATTCATACTATCATCTATAGAGCTGTGTTGACGTTGAGTAGGTTTTGTAGAACAAACTATTACAAGGTGTAAAATTAAGTAACCAATTATTAACTTAACATCCAGAATCCAAAATACTAACAACGCTGATCGATCATTACTAACATGGTCATAGTCTCAAATTTATCAAACTTTTCGGAAAGTCTTCGTAAATAACTAGCCGTGTCAGAATCAGTCGTTTGTGGTCGGCTCACTCCTCCTCTTACGGAACTCCTAAGCTTCGCCTGTCTCCGTCGACCGTCAAGTCAAGGACTCGGCGAGGCAAAGACACTCCCGTCTTACACACGACCTACTAACACTCACAAATGACTACATAATCAACACAACCTCCCGCGTATTCGCCAAAACTGGCGACTACTAAATTACACTTCAAAAAGCATCTCCGACGTTAACACACAACCACCACACAACACACACACACACGCGCACACACACACACAACCACACACGCAACACACGACACACGCACCACCACGCACGGCACGCACGCAC
>NW_011339164.1:0-21188 GCF_000735185.1 Notothenia coriiceps | reverse complement strand
ACCGCCCGGCATACCAAGGGGAGCAGCGTTTCAGTAACCCAAAAGCCTTACACACAAACCAATCTTCGGATTTTATTTATAGACCAATAGTTTTCCCAAAATCGTTAACACTTGCTGTAATTTAGTTCTGTCATTTATGGTGATGAAATGAAAAACACAGTATCTTTTCCACCAACAGTTGTCACAATTTACCCCTGCTGTTGCGTTAGTGAGGGTGTAATAGGGCGAAATGAGTCGTAGATATGAAGTGACAATAATTTCACAATTAAGTCACTTCAATAGACGACCTTTTTTGCACTTTCATAGCAGTTGTAACAGAACGGTGTCTAGCTCTAAAATACGTTTAGGGATAACGTTCGGTTAAACTTTTAGAGGTAACTGAAAATCAACTCCCTGGTAAGCTACGGATTGTATGTTCAGGCGATTGTTTTTGGAGCAGATAGAAGTTTCGAGATTAATGTCTTTCCTGAGATAGTCCGCCACAAGAGTCCAGATATGGGACAATTATAATATATTATTGGATATCGGCTCGATTAAACTTAGCATGGATTGTGACAGCTTTTCCCCCTGGTCCCCCTCGACCGAGGGGCTTCTCCCTCCCTCCAGGGACGTTTCGGCTGAAACCTTATTATCCCCCTCGGGTTTTGTTAGCACAATATACACAGTGGTCTAATTCAAACACTACGAACCAAAGACATTTATTGTAGTAACTTATTATTATCAATAACAAGTATATCAATAGCTTATAAAGAAAATATAAACACATAAAAAATCTTCCAACGCTTCTGCCCATTCACTTTGAATGGGGTGACGTCACGTTGCCTCGCTTTTCGCCGAACTGCATTGTGGGGAAGCAAAGCGAAGATTTCCAGGATTTTCAGGATTCAAAAGTTGAGCAATGTTCAACTTTTGAAGCTGAGCTGGAAGCGTCAGCCAATCAAATTCCGTTTATGCAAATCTGACAGTACAAGCGCTAGCCAATCAAACCGCGTGCAAGCTGGGAGGCATGGAGGGAGGTGGCAGAGACAGTGGGTGAAACGGGTAGGTTTTCGCCTGTTTGGGGAGTTTATATATATATTGCTCGCATAAAATCCCCGGGGTTTTTTGCTTTGTATGTCGGGGGCGGGAGATTCATGTGATTGGTTGTTGGTCGCGTTGCTCGCAAAAAATCCCCAAGCTTTCAGACACGCCCAGCTCCAAGATTTTCAAGATTTTTTTAATGCTGCTGTGTGGACGGGCCGTTAGTGGTACAATGCTAACCTGAGGACTCATTCCTGCACCACTCCATAGCTATGGCATTAAAAGGAACTAAACTTCATGTAGGATTTACTCTACAGCTAATCCGGCATACTAGCCGACCCTTTTAGCACTTTTTTTTGTGTTCATGTATACTTAACGACCTCCTGAGGTTGCGTTTCTTTTTAAAAACCTATTTTATTGACTGTCTCGCACCGTCATTGAGTGCCGACTCCTCACTCCTCTCAACTGACTATTAGGGGCTTAAATTGATCTACCACAGCACGGCATTTCTGGCAATCGGCTACGCCAAAAACAAGCATTACATAGTTTGTTACAAGCCCCATTTTGGTCGTTATCATCGCTCAGAAACTGACATCCATAGAAAGATTTGGTCTGTTTTTACCAGAGAGTCTTGTAGATTAACTCCATACCTGATTTGTTATGATTTACAAAATGTAGGGAGGATATGAGATGATTAAATCCATGTTTTTTGTTGCCTTGCTGCCATTTTGACTGCAAGGAAGCTCGGGAGGACACATCAAATCATGTATTTAGCTGCATACAGTAACTTTTTATGATCTGATGATATGACAGGACATTAAACCTGGGCAAAGTCTTCTCTTACATTATTTTTAATTGATGATTTTATAGACGCATGCAGGGATCGTTTGGACCCTGAACCACATTACTTCTCCCTGGTATTATACCATAATTTAAAAACTATAACCCTTCACTTTGCTGTACAACAAAGCGTGTTGAATGACTGTCTTAAATCAGGCTGTTAACACAACTCTTTAATCCAACCTTATATCCATACCCCTCTAACTTATAATAATGAATTACCAAAAAGGGGGGAACTCACAACGTACTTTAATAACATAGCATGTGAACTATGCAAAGGTCCCATGTTTCTGTTAATAATGCTAATCAATTTCCTTTTTAAACAGTTATGAATCAGGCTTTCCAACACCATTCGACCAATACATTTTACACCAGCAACTTAAAAAAGAAATACACACATTACTTGTTAGACGCTTTTATCCAAAGCGACGTACATACTCAATACTGGGTTCAATCCCCACAGGAGCAATTTGAGGTGAAGTTTCTCAGGGACACAACGACATGCTGACTGCAGTGGGGTTTGAACCTGTGACCCCCTGATCCCAACACCAACGCTCAACCCACTGCACCACACCCCTCCATGCACAAATTGCACAAATACGTTTATCTTCGATATCTAAACTTGTATTTATACACACATTATTAATACATGCATACAGACAGGCATGCACAAAGCATATAGGAGTTATCAGCATGCTCTTGCCTCCATATATTAAGTGTTAACAGTATACTGTGTGTCCCTCTTAAAGACTGCTCACTCTGTACATTTCCTGTTTTATTCACACTCCATATCTCTTGCAATCTAAAGCGTTACAGAAAAATGATTGTCTTTCCCAGACTGGAACATTTATTTCCCTTTCTAAACAGAAAGAAATGTAAAAAGTCAGAGCTGAGTACTTTGGACTGATGTTTGATCAGATATGCAGACAGCATTTGTAGAAAACTCTCAAAGTACTGTAGTATAGCGTTGGAATCGGTTTGATTAATTGAATTCATCTTTTCACAAAGCAATTTCAGTGAGCAGAATATACAAAGTGTACCTCAGCTAGCTCTGTTGAAATTATATTCAAATATGTTCCTGCCAACCAGGAAATGTATTCATTACATGCCAATTTTTCCGACCGCATTTTCAGTTGTGTGGGCCTGAGATGCCACTCGGCTTTAATGGACAATTCAAAAAACAGCTATGTGGAGATTGTTTTGTTTATGTTTTGATTGGATGAGTCCCTTTTTTTTATCATGTTCACATCTGTTAATATTGTTTGACTATGTTAGTTCCCGACTGAGCAGGCTGGACACCAACTGTCACTGTTTGCACTCAAAATATTTACCAACCATATGTTCATAAACTTCAGACTTTGATCCAACTGCAGTCAAGTAAACTCAATCTCCAATAGAGAGGTACAGGGATGACACATTTTTTGTAGCCCAACCCAGAAGTTAGCATGGCAAGGGCTCCCTCGATAAAAAGCTGATGGGATTTATCCATTGGATTTTGGAATATTAAAGAAAAACAAACATTTATTAAACTTGCACTTTTTGTTCAGCATGATAATTCCACATATTAACTAAATGTTTAAGGTATTTGAAGCGTAAATGCAATTGCCAGAAGTAAAAAGCTAACGTTAGGCTAACTACCACAAGACTCCAATGCAAAGTGTAAGAAATTAAAATCAATGTTTAAATGACGAAATTTAGATTAAACATACAGTACTGTAAGCTTAAAACTGTTTTATTCTGAAAATACTTCATTTCCGTTTAGCATTGGCTTGTGGCTAACGTTGTTGCTGAATGTTAAATGAATGTACAGTTTATTTTGAAAAGCTTTATTGAAAGGCTGTTTACAATGACGTCACTTCCGGTTTCACGCTAAAAATGATTACAGCCGTTAAAATGCATTAAATAAAAAGTCATGAATGAGAATACGAGGAGAAAAGGCGTGTGGAGTTATACAATGAACACACAACGTCTAAATCCTCTGATTTACGCGATGTCAGACACAGAAGAACTCGAGGAGGGAGGACCCCCTTTCGTCAGAGAGGAGGAGCCTGAGAGGATATTAGCTCACTTCACGGAGAATCGCGCTCTCTTCTCCCCTCCCTCACGAACATGGTGCTGTGTTCCTGATTTGCTCTGTTTCAAAACCACGTTACTTTATTAAATTACCCATTTTGAACCTTTTCAAGACCACATTGTCTCTTTTTAACTTCCTCCTGGACGCGAGAACAACAATCACAATCTACAAGAATCATCAATAACAGCTTGGTTAAAAAAGATGAAGCTATCCCTGATTACGCACAAAAAAACACACACAAAATATCATGCAAATGTTAGACTTTTAGGAGCATTTTAATCAATATTTACTTAAGTATTATTGGTTTTCTTGACTTGTTTTTACAAAACTATTAAACATTGACCATGGATCTGGCAGTGTCCTTGGTGTTATGGTTTAGGTGTTTTGCTTTCTCCTCCTCCCCTCTGTCTTCTCTCTCTCTCCTGTGCAGTGTGGTGATCGTTAGAAGGCTCAGCTGATTCACAATGAGGAGCACCTGTACTCATCTAATCAACTCCTCCATAAAACCCTGGTCATGTTCACACTCCAGTGCCAGATAATTCCGTCTCACGCGGTCGAGCTGAATGTCGTAGTAGCCTAGCTTAGTGTGATTTTCTCTTGCTGTTTTTGTTGAAGAGTAACCTTGTTTTTTCCTCTGTTTTTCCAGTGTCTGCTCGAGCCAGCCTGAGTCCTGCCACCGCCACGAGCGCGAACTAGATCCACCTTCATTTTGTGGATAGTTTTTTAGTTGCTCCTTTTTTCCTTTATTACATTTTGTTAAAAGACTGAATCCATCTGGTCTCTGCCATTGTAGGTCCTGAACTTTGGACCCAGCCTTAACACTTGGGCTGTTTATTTAATCTCAATTCAATTCTCTTATGAGCGGCATCAGGAGCCACCTTAGACTGAAACTGTTTTACTTGTCCTCTTAAAAGACAGACTCCATATTTATCCCGCTCCTTTGAGGTTCTTTCTTAATGTGTTGGATGATGATTTTAAAGACTCTAGGCCTGGATTATTTAAATATTACTTTCCATATTTTATTCTTTATTATTTCCTTTTTTTGTTGTAGCAATCAGTGTGCTTCCCAGCAAGAAGAAGAAAGTCAAAACACACACTGTTGCAGAATCATCAATAACCGTTTGGTATAAAAAGATGAGGCAATCCCTGATTATGCACAGAAAAAAATAACACACAATATTATGCAAATGGTCTTTTGGGAGCATTTTAATACATATTTACTTAAGTATTATTGGTTTTCTTGACTGGTTTGTACAAAACCATTAAACATTGACGATGGATCAATCTAAACTAAAGCCCAAAAGTTTAGCAAGGTAAAAGATCAGTAGACAATATTTTCCCAAAAAAATTCAGCCTACAAAATTCCAATGAATATTCACCACTAAAGCTTTTTTGCTTATTTAATACATATCTTTATTTATGCTATACATTACAGTAATATGCTCCTTCTAGGTATACTTGATTATTTCCTTGTACACTGTACTATGGTTGCTCAGCTGCAATATAAGTATTATACAAATATCCAGTCAATACAATTGTGAAATACATAATTAAATAATAATTATAATTAAAACAATTATAATAATAATAACAATGTTGCACATTGATTAGAATTTCAAATACATTTCAACTTATCATAAGCTACTTTTATTTTCCCATTAGGTGCTGTCTTGTATTTTTCTCTGGCTTTAGTAAAATAATGAAACACTTTGGAGCAAACAGGCAGAACAACAAGCCAAAGCTGGAAGCCAGAATGGCAAATGACTCCACTGCATCAGCATATTTCCCAGGAGAGCTGATATAAGCAGGGACGAATGATAGCCACACAGCACAAAATATCAGCATGCTAAAAGTGATGACCTTGGCCTCGTTGAAATTGCCAGGCAGTTTACGTGCTAGAAAAGCCAGTATAAAGCACAGGCAGGCCTGTAGACCAATGTATCCCAGAACGCACCAGAATGCAAGACTGGAACCTACGCTGCACTCCAGTATGATCTTTGAAATTTCGTATTGTGTATTTCGGGATGGAAAAGGGGGAGACTCAATGAGCCAGGCAGCACAGATAACCACTTGAATTACAGTGCAAATGAAAATAATGGCCCTCTGCTGCTTTGGCCCCAGCCACTTCATGATGTTGTCCCCTGGTGTGGTGGCAGTGAAAGCAGCCAACACCACCAGGGTCTTCCCCAGAATACAGGAGATGCAAAATGAAAAGGTTATACTAAAAATAGTGTGTCGCAGCATACAGGACCAATATGTTGGCTCTCCAATGAACACCAGGGAACACAGGAAACACAGTGTCAGAGCAAAGAGGATGAAGAAGCTGAGAACAGAGTTATTTACACGGACGATGGCTGTGTTTCTATGGTAGAAAAAGACAGCAAAGACAGCTATAGTGAGGCTGGCACCCACCACAGAGATCACTGTCAGGGCTATACCCAAGGAATCATAGGCCAAGAACTCCACTATCTTGAGGACGCAGACGGTTCTGTCAATATTTGACCAGAAGTCATCAGGACAAAATGTGCACTCTATGGAATCTAAAGGGAAAATAATCAAATATAACATGTCGGTAGTGAAATACAAGAATTATATTGCGATTCTTTTATTTCAAGATTTTAAACTCACTTGTCTGATTGCTAATTTTGCCGCTGTCACATGGTACACGCAGAAGATGTTTGGTGCGTCTCAGTCTGTGTCGGCCAAATGTATAATATACAAATAATAAATACCACGGCCCTGAATTGCCGCAATAATTCTACTTAAATTAATGTTTTATAATTGGCGCAATTTTTTTAATTGCGTAAATTAGCGGAATACAAAAACGTGGCAGCCTTGACAAAGAGGACCTACTCAAAGTCCCCTATACGCCTAATATGCCCTCGTAGTTGATTGCTAAGTCAATGAAGTCTGTCTGTTTTGGTGTCACTTGTATCAGTCTGCACTTGCTCAATCGGATCTACTCTGCAAAAACCAACCGGGGGTCACCCACCTGTGAAATACAAATTTTTTGCCTGCCCTACCTTCAGCAGTTATTCTCGTGCCAACAAACGTTTCAATACGGTTTTCCTTAAGCGTATAGTGACGCGTCGTAGTAGTCAGCGAAGTTCAAGGAGTAACGTATTTTAAATATCAGTCAAGATCGCACCACCTTCGAATCGCATGACCTGCAATCGCGTCTGAGCCTATAAGTCCTGGAAGTGTGGGTATAGCGACAACTAGTCTGCTACAACCGGATGACGTTGTCTCTCTAAAATTTATAAACAAGTATGTCCTATCTAAACCTCTTCATACCTCCTAATACTCCAAGGTTAGGACCGTGACAAAAAATAAAAAAGAAATTTACAGTTGACAAATACACATTGAATAAATTAATCACAACAACACGCTTGACCCATGAACAATACAACTTTGACAATACACAAACCGGGCCCAATAACTCCTACAACTGACTTTACATAATCTAAAAAATTTAGTTCTACAACCATCAGTAAGCTGTTCAGACAAGTACCGAGACTCGTATGGTCTCTCACAAAAAATTAATCAGTCCCAAATGTTAACAAACGTACATGAACTTCGATAACACAATATCAAATATCTTCCAGTGGATGATGACCATGTGACTTCGCACTTACCGACGATAATAGACGGATTATACTGATACGATGGAATACCGTTTAACGGAAAAGACAACATAACACATTACTATGGGAGCCACTTTATTGGGTTCAAAAACAACGAATTCGAAATACAAACCTCAAGGACATAAGTTAGTTACATATGATTTAGTATCACTTCTTTTTAACGAAAGAGTGACAAGAATCCTATGAAATACTGCTAATTTATACGCTATCAACGCACTAATTAAATTTAATTTTCAGACATTAATTACATTCGTAAATTAAAAAGTAGCTCAGGGCCGGTATATCATAATATGAACATATATATTATACATATCATATTATATGCAATTATATATATATAATATATAAGATACGCATAATTATCAAGAATAACCGTATAACATCAATGTAAATAATATACTAGCGTTTTATCACACATAGTAGATGACATCTTCTACAACTTTTTTTCCGATTCAAGTCACTTACGAGATTATTATTCGTAGTTGCAGTTGTAGCGAATAAGTCCTTACCTGGACACCGTTCATTCAAAATGAACATACTAGCCCGGAGTGTAGTTGTTTTATAATGGACTTTAACACTCACGAGGATAATCTAACCAAGGGGTGTTATGGCGGGCACTCTTTGATATACATTATCTTCTCTTTCGTTGGTTCTGAAATTTCAGAGACAACTCTCTTGTGCGACTCGAAAGACGGGACTTGCTACTTGACCGTCTCTAACATTCCGAAGTCAAGACGCCACGTGCCTCGGGAGTCTCGGCGTACCTGGCACTCAACATCGACGAGTTACTCGAGGCTTGGTTCGCCAGTACAGTACAGACTGTGTTAAGTCTGTTAAATCCAAATAGAGAGCGAATGAGGGTTACTTTATACATTGCGTGTACCAATTTCTGATACTTCAGTTAAAATATTATTCGTAATTAATGGTGATGAGGTATTTAGATTAATTTCCACTCGTACGTCTAAAGTAGTGAATTAGTCTTGTCTTACTAAAAATGGACAAATCTAACGGCCGCCTACAGCCTACCATGGAAGTGAAAAAGACCCTACAGAGATAGGATACTAATAACAGAAAATTAGGGTGCGGTTCAGTTTGTACCTAATAACCTCAACACTTAGAAATCGTTTAGGTCACAAAGTTTAGCAGATTCACCTAACGACATCGTGGTGATGTTGCGACAAAAGTCTGACACTACGTTCCTCTGTCGCGTCCGATTAAACTTAGATACAAGTTAACTACATACACAGCAGTAAAACGTATGACTTAGTTTCAATTATTGTCTCTATGGAATAAGGGCTGAGTATATATACGGACTGATATTTCAAATAGTAAATATATAAATCGAACTTATTCCGCATAAGAAACAAAGTGAAACTGTAAGCATAACGTTACTACCTAGAGTAGGTACAACGTTATGTATTTAGGAGGATATAGTGCTAAAGTAATCGGGACGCGAAAGGAGTGACGTAGTGTCAACTTTTTCCCAAAAACCAAGATGACGTAGTGAATTCTGCTAAACTTTGTGACGACTAAGCCGAATCTAAAGTTTAGTTGAAGTACACAACTGACCACCTAAATTCCTGTTATTAAGTACCTATCTCTGTAGGGTCTTTTCACTACATGGATAGCTGTAGGCCGCCCTAGATTTGTCCATATCTTTAGTAAGCAAGACTAATTTCCACCACTTTAACGGTAACCGATGAAATTCAACAAATACCAACATACCCACAAATACGCAAAAATTTACCTCGAAACGTATCAGAATTTGTACTAGAATGTATAAAGCCACTCATTCCCCTCTCTATGATTTACAGACTACACACTCATGAACTGCCACGCGACAAGTCCAATCGAGCTAACATGCGATGTTTGAGGTGCACAGGGGTCGGCGAGACTCCGAGGCCTGTGCGTCTCGACTCAGATGTAGGACGTCAAGTAGCAGTCCCGCGTCAGAGTCGCACAGAGAGTCTTCTGAAATTTCAGAACCAAACGAACAAGAGATCAAAATAGTATTCACGAGTCTCCATCACACCCCTTTGTTTTTTATCTCGTGATGTAAATTCCTTATAAACAACTACACTACTAGTTTCCATTGTAATGACGTACCAGGTGACTATGTACAACTGCATACGATAAATTATATCGATAGTGACTTGAATCGAAAAAAAGTTGGAAGTGCATACTTTACTGTGTAGATAAAAACGAAGGTAGTATTTTCCATGTATGTTATGAATATAATAATATTAATGATATATATATATATATAATGAATAATAACATCATAAGATATTATATATGCCTCAATAACCTACTATAAAACTCCGCCCTGGAGCTAAAATATCTATGTATATAGTGACACAAATTGAGATGTCGCGAAAACCATCTACAGACTAAGCATAAATATACAGCCGGAGAAGATATCTCAGCGTAGTATAAATTTAAGGAACGGATCAGCATAGAGCTGTACACTCTTCCGTTAAAAAATATGTGTAAGCTCCAGATCACATATGGTAACTTATTACGAACTATAAATACTGTATAACTCTAATTCGTGTTTTGAACAACATAAAATAGTTCCTCCCCAAGATTAGGTTCTGGTGACAGGATTCTTCGATCGTTGAAAAAACGGTCTATTTCCACGTAACGGGTACGTACTAAAAAATCCTTCTATATATTTCGCAAATCGGGACTCTCACGTGTACGCTCATCTGATGAGGCCGACGCGGCCGACAATGAGCAGAACACAATGTGGAGGGACATAAATCAGAACAGCGAAGGAGCTCAAGGCGACAGCCATGACAATACACAGACGCGAAGTGATCTGCAGAGTACATAAAAGAGGAGGTCAGAAGGGAGGTACAAAAAGTCCAGTCTAGAAAGACACAATGAATAAAAGGACGTCGACTGGCTTGTAAACTAAGTAGAGGTACAAGAAACAATAGTCGAGACGTATTTCGAGCAACACGGATTTTGGATAAGGCGAAACATCCTGTCAGTAAACGCCAGGGATGGAAAAGGCGTTAGGAAAGGGCATGGGACTGTCAAGTAGACGTGAGAGTCACGCAGCCTGACATGCATTACATGAAACTAGGTCCATGAATACAATTGAAAGCGGTCATAAATTCATTCGAAACTGAAGTTGCAATTACAACATAGTCAGTAATATCGAGAACTTCCACATTCCCTTTACCACTACAGATATTATCACAGTGCAAGTGGGTCATCAAAAGGGGACTTCACATCCCGAGCGAGATTTAGCATTTTTAGGCTCACGCGATGCCCAGAATCATTCCGAGGTGTCCGACGGAGTACACCCAAAGTCACCCTACTTCTTTGTGCTTCCCTGTGTCATATCCGATCTGTCGCACACTCCTATGGCACTCGTGGATAGCGCACTTAAATAGTCATGCGTTTCTAGTCCTACTGCGCATACACTCCGTATCTAGTGGAGCATCTGTTCAAGACTAAAAATTTCTTATTTCGGTACTGATTTGTCTTTTTTGATTTTAGTACTGTGTAAGATAGAGGACAGACCATCTTAAGAGCGATTTGTATTTTTATCTTATCAATAATAAAATTTCGATGTAATAACAACTTATCGAATATCTATTATTGGATTAGGGTTGTACCACTTTTATGGTAGACGTGGAAGGTGACAAAAGACGGGAATTATATTTTACGGTGTTATACTCCTTGTAAAAATTTCTCAAGATTAAAGACGTCTTGTCGGGATTAATACGCAACATTTCACATTCGTTGTTATGTTTTACGCTTTCGAGAAGTTGACTACCAAGTGATCTTTTACTTCGTAACAAAAGGCTAAATTGTAACATTTATCGATCTTGGGCGCGTTTGTGACTGCTTACGTCAATAGGTTCGACGAAGGGACAAAAGAAGAAATTTTCCGGAATAGTTCCTTGACTGTTTTATACAACCGTGTGACGTGCTCGACTTTCGGTAACAAATGAGGGATATCTAAGGATACAGACATACGTCGTGTCGACAGAAGGTCCCATGGGCTTTCGGACAGGCAGCACCCTTCGGACAGACGNCTCACGAACATGGCGATGTGTTCCTGATTTGCTCTGTTTGTTTCAAAACCACGTTACTTCATTAAATTACCCATTTGAAATTTGAGACAACATTGTCTCTTTTTAGAGACAATGTTGTCTCAAATTTCAAATGGGTAATTTAATGAAGTAACGTGGTTTTGAAACAAACAGAGCAAATCAGGAACACATCGCCATGTTCGTGAGGGGAGGGAGAAGAGAGAGCGATTCTGGGTGGAGCGAGCTCTGGGTGGAGCGAGCTTTGGAATTACTGGCTCCTCCTCTCATTGGCGGCTCTGACGAAAGGGGGACCTCCCCCCTCGAGTTATTCTGTGTCTGATATCGCGTAAATCAGAGGATTTAGACGTTGTGTGTTCATTGTATAACTACACACGCCTTTTCTCCTCATTCTCATTCATGACTTTTTATTTAATGCATTTTAACGGCTGTAATCATTTTTAGCGTGAAACCTGAAGTGACGTCATCCCTTTAAGGGAGATGTTTTGGAATATTATGTTTAAATGGGTCTATACTCAGGGCTTTGATGTGCTTAAAGGTCTGATCGAGACATATTTTACAATACTTTTTATCAGCCATCTTTCAAATGGGCTCACTTTTTGTTATATGCTTATGTGTATTCCATACTCTAGTTAGATTATGTTAAACAAGCTGCAGAGCTACCAGTTATGTGTTCTTTTCACCTCCGCACCGGAAACCGCAAGGTTTTCTTGCCTGCCATCTCCATCGTTTGGGGATGGGGACCTGCACACAGGATTTGGGTGGTTGTTATATTGTTGTCTGTTGTGGGTATGTTTGTATTTGCTTTTATTGTTTTTCTGTTTTCTTAGTTTTTTGTTTTTGTTTTATTTCTCCACTTTGCAATTGCCTGGGCCACTGCACTTTCCAGTTTGTATGGCATAGATGGCAAACAATGGTGTGACTCCAGATAGACCCAACTCCACAACATTCTTGTCCTGGAATGTAAAGGCTATGAACAGCCCTGTCAAAAGGTCAAGGGTTTTTTTCTCACCTCAGAAAGTTACATTTCGTTTTTTACAGGAGACACACTTGCGCATCAAAGACCACCATAGACTAAAAAAATCAACATTATAGTCAGGTCTTCCACTCATATTTTGACTCCAAAGCCAGAGGTGTTGCAATCCTCATAAATAAGAGGATACATTTTTCCACCACTAACATTTCTTCTGACAGAAATGGGAGGTATTGAATTATTACTGGTATGATTTGGCAAACTCCTGTTGTATTGGTGAATGTATATGCTCCCAATTCTGATAATGCTGCGTTCTTAACAGCTTGCTGAGCAAAATCCCATGTCTTAACACCCACCTTTTAATACTGGGAGGGGACTTAAACTGTGCTATTGACCCATCCTTAGACCGCTCTTCTCCCACCACGTTGTCTCCGTCCACTATGGCAAGGTCATTTTCTGACTTTATGTCTCTGAATGGCCTTGCCGACCCCTGGAGATATAATAATCCTCAGTCTCGTGATTACTCCTTTTTCTCTCATGTACATCATTATTTTTCTCGCATTGACTATTTTTTCATTGACCATAAATTGCTGACCTCTTCAGAATATTTACCAATCATCATCTCTGACCATGGTCCTTTAATTCTGGACATATCTCTGTCTACTCAACCTCGTACACCTTCACGGTGGAGATTCAATTCACTCCTGCTCTCTGATGCCAAGTTTTGTAGTACAATCTCCACTGCCATCGATGACTTTCTGTTTTCTAATAAGACAAGCTCCACCTCCCATTCTCTCTTATGGGAGTCGCTCAAGGCCTACCTCAGAGGGCAAATAATCTCTTATGCCTCACATTTTAACAGGACCCGTAGAGCTAGGCTGGACGAGCTCTCTAAGGCGATACTTGAGTTAGACCGCCAATATGCTTCGACCCCGTCCCCAGATCTTTATAAACAGCGCCTGAATCTCCATTCGGAATTCAATCTTCTATCTACTCAAGACGCAGAGCGTTACTGCACTCAAGGGTGCAACATACTATGAACATACTATGAACATGGCAATAAGGCTAGTCGATTGCTCGCGCACCAATTAAAACGCAAAGCAGCCTCCCGATTAATTCCTCAAATTCTAGACTCCTCTAACAACTTGACCTCTGACCCAGCACAGATTTATGATGCCTTTAAACGTTTTTACTCTACCTTGTATAAGTCGGTGATGCCATCAAACCACCAATATAGTTTTTGGAAGAATTGACGATTCCCTCAGTTCCACCTGAGGTTGCGGATGACCTTGATTCCCCTCTCACTATTGATGAGGCTATGCAATCTATCGGGTCAATGCAGAGCGGTAAGGCCCCAGGACCTGACGGGTTCCCTCCTGAATAAAAAAAAAATGTTGATGCTAAGTTGGCCCCTCTGCTTTTATCGTTTGGTAATGGCTCACTTCCACCCACCTTGGCGCAGGCTTCAATAGCTCTCCTCCTAAAAAAGGATAAGGACGCGACTCTGTGTGGCTCTTAGAGGCTTCTCAGTCTCCTTAATGCTGATGTCAAGATACTGGCTAAGGTCCTTGCACGACGGCTGGAGGTAGTCCTAACAGAAATAATTTCTGAGGAACAAACGGGGGACATTTTTTTTTTCAATATACGTACACTTTTCAACATCATTTATTTCAAGCAACCCTCCACCCTTCCTGAGGTGGTCGTCTCTCTTTTTTTTATCATACATTTTTTATTGCAACATCTTCAATTTACTGTTGTAAATTGAAGATGTTGCAATAACAAAGTACAGAAGACAATTCAGGTTGCACAACATTTTGGATTAATTCAATCCCATCCCTCCATCCTACATCCCACCCACCCACTCCATCGCCCACCCCCCTCCACCAACCACCATCCACCAGGGCAACATCATCCCATCAGGGATTATATTCTTATTTGGTCAGGAGCTCCTTTAAGTTAGATATCAGATCTGTTCACTTTAAAATTGTATCAGGTTTTGCATCGTTGATTCTCGCAGACGACAGTTCAAGGTAAGAAATGTTCAAAAAACCAGTGATAACTTGAAATATCGTGAGGAGGTTTCCAACTTTGGACTATAATCTTTTTAGCTGCAGTCAAGCCTGTCAGCCAGATTTTGCGAGTTTTCCCCGTAAGGGAAAGGTGAGATTCATAATTTAGAACAGGGGTATTCAACTAAAATTCAACGAGGTCCAGTTAGAGAAAATCTCCCCATGCAAAGGTCAGGAACATCAAAATGTCTAAGTTGCTTTATGAATTAGTGTGATATGTATTGAAGTAGCCTGCAGCTTTATCAACGTCTGCATGTAATCAACAACTGACTGCCAATCAAATAAAGAAAGTACAATTCAAAAACAACAATATTTATTGTCAATTATCATTGAACTATACAGATATACCGTAAATACCGTGGATATGTGTAATGTTCCTCTCGGGCTGCATTTTAAAAATAAAATAGAGAAAATAAATAAAATAGCTTTTGAAAATGTGTGCATCTTAAAAGTGCTTAATTTTAGATGAATAAAATAAAGTGTAGCAGCAGCTTGAGTTTCCCTTTTTCGTTGTTAACCGTTTCACATCATGACTTAACGTTTTTTTCAGAAGATTATAGNGATCTTGATAAATAACAATTATTTGTATTGTTTTGTGTTAAGATATTCAGGAGTTAAATTATTTAAAATTCACAGTCCTGAATGTGGGTTTGTGGTGAATGTGGGAATCTACAGGACACACATTTTCAGAGTAAAGGCTTTCACATTACTATCATTATATTTTTATTTAAATGAGGGCTACATTTTACACCAAAACGGAACACAAAAATGTGCAATTAACAGACGTCGTTTAAAAGTGACGTTTGAGTGAACGAGGACATCCCAATTAATACCTGAGGACTCCTCTGTCCTCGCGTCTCCTCCTTGTGTCTCTCACTCGCATCTTATGGAGGCAGAGCTAAGACGCAAGGAAGGGACGCGAGAGAGGGAAAGGAGGAGTCGAGGAGAGGTATTGAGATGAGGCTAGAGAGAAGCAGAGAGGAAAGTGAGTGAAGAGAATAATTAGCGATACAGGGAGAGAAGACGGAGAGGAGAGTGAACAGGCGTGTTAGCGGCAGACAGGGAGAGACAAATAATTACACATGGCGCTCTCCAAGAAGAGGAAAGTGGACAGTGAGAACAGAGCTTTTAACCCTGAGTGGACTCATTCATGTTCATCCTGCCCACTGGGAGCACAGAGCCAGTGTGTCTCATTTGTTCAGAGACCGTGGCGCTCATTAAAAGTGCTAAAACGCCACTATGAGACAAAACTGTTTGACCAAACATTCCCTCTCAAGTCAGAACTGAGGTCACAAAGAATAAGCAGTCTCAGAGCCCAATATGATCAGTCCACCAGGATCAAAATTAAAACTAAATGTCGTTCCAGGGCAGGCTAACCAATGAGCTAACCGAGGCTAACCAATGAGCACCTGCATGTGTGTATGAGAATGGCCCTGACACAATTTCAGCCCAGATTTAAACTCCTGGCAGGACAAGCTCAAGCTCAATTCTCTCACCGAATCAAAATAAAAGTGAGTGAGGGACTGCAATATAAGAGGGAAAGAAAGAAACCATAAAACTGTTCAATTGTTATGATGTGTAAAGACTGATATTGTTCTATAATCTTCTGAAAAAAACGTTAAGTCATGATGTGAAACGGTTAACAACGAAAAAGGGAAACTCAAGCTGCTGCTACACTTTATTTTGTTTATCTAAAATTAAGCACTTTTAAGATGCACATATTTTCAAAAGCTATTTNAAGCCAGAGTTAAAAAAATATCAATATGAACATTTCAAATACCGCGCCGGGGCGCTGCATTCTTTACGCTACTTACGTTGCTATGGTTACGGTGGCGATGCCGGCGCGGTATTTGAAATGTTCATATTGATATTTTTTTAACTCTGGCTTTGTAATAAAAAATATGGCAAAACGAAAACAGCCAAGCATCACAGCTTTTGGATTCACAAGCAAAGAAGCGAAGGAGTCTAAAAATGACAACGTGAACGGAAAACAACTTTTAGTTGCCCGGCTGTAAGCGGCGTTAGGGTCGAGCTTGACAGCTCCACACCGAGGGAGAGGCCTGCCGATGCGGAGCCTGACGAGGCTTCAACAACGGCCACATCCGCCGGCATAGTGACACCGTCTGTATTAGTAGAAGAGTGTTTTTATAGCAATTGATCGAATCCGCGCTGCTGCGCCAGTCAACAGAGCGTGTGTGTGATATATTTAGTAGCAGGATGTGCTCTGAAAAATAGGGCTCCCCCGAAAGCAAATGGGTAATTCGAACACTGGTACTAAGGGTGTATTTTAATACCTCTTAATAACAAATGTATTACCCCCTAAGTCCCTGTACTTCATCCACTCTACCAACCAGTAGCAGGTATTTTTAATTGGTACCCAATATGTTCAAAACATTTACAAACTGTTATTTGAAATATGACTAATTCCATAAGTTTGACAGTGATATATCAAACCAAATAGCTGTAATATTGGAGCATCATCCTTCAAACGCCCGGACCAACTTATAATGACATGTTTCTATAATATAAACAGCTTTCAATCTCCGCCCAGACTTCCTTTGTCCATCTTTCTTCATATGTGTGTCTAAAATGCACTGCTTGGCCACAAACCATAAACATGAAGCAGCTTTTCCCATTTGCAGCCATTTCAAAGTGACTGGGAGGTTTGTTCAGCTTTATGGATATCCTCCTCTGCTCTTTGATCCCGGCTGTACAGCCGCTGACAGCTTCACACAAGAAGCAGCGACATAAAAGCTCCGTGTTCATGTATTGTACAGGACTGGCCAACAATAAGCAGGTCTGTCAGTCAATTACTGACACTGACGAGCCAGGAATGAAACGGTTTTATTATAAGACTGACCAGGACACACAATGGTGTAAAACGCATAGTGGGTGTGATGAAGACGTCTTCGTCTTCTGGTCAGTCTTACAATAAAACCGTTTCATGGTAAAAGGCCAACCCAGCCTCACGGCATTTTGTGTTATAGTCACAAAATATATGTAATCTATTGATTCGTGTTCACTAACACGATTTTCCCACTTTTTTCGTGTCGATTTTAAAAGCAATGTATTTCTATTGGTAGTATGTTTCGTGCCTGCACCACGTCTTTTTCTCCGGTCGGGTCCTGGAAGACCGGAAGCTGTGTGGTTCCTAAAAACATTTTCTTATTCAATATCAAGCCACAATTATTGTTTTTGTTTTAAAATGTATAATGTCGGACTTTTTTTGCCGTCCGCGAGGAAAATAAATGGGGCTCAGAGCCTCAGAATACTGAAATCCGTATATTTTTAATATTTTTTTCCTTCTGATTTGTTATTATTTACATAGCTTTTAAAATCAATCTGTGTGACACGCATACTTGCCAACCTTGAGACCTCAGAAATCGGGAGGATTTCAAAACCACCATACAGGAAAGGAGTGAGCAGAGGGTTGAGTTGTCGATTCTTGTTCCGTTTTCTGTGACTATCTGCCTCACCCTCTCAGACTTTCAGTTCTGCGCGCTACTTAAGAGACGTGCTACCATGGAAACCAAACAATGGTGTAGCTGTATTAAAGTCAGAGTGGAAACAGTCCTGAGTAAATCTGATTTTGTCAGAAATCGGAAAATCGGGAGGGTTGGAAAGTATGGTGCCACGAACATTTTTTGAAAATCGTGTTGGTGAACACGAATCAATAGATGACATTTATTTCGTGACTATAACATGAAATGCCGTGAGACTGGGTTGGGCGAAGACGTCTTCAGCAGTTGGCAAGGTAAAAGGCACACTGAGGGAAACAAATTAATACCTTCTAAGTTAACATTTCTGCTGGACATTAGTGATGTTACGTACTGCGCCGAGGCTTCGGAGCGTGGTTCGAGTAATCCAGGAAGTTTTTGGTGAAGCGTGTATCGAGGCTTGTGTCGTTTTAGGCCAGTGACGTCCTCGATGACAAACGAAGCCTTGCTGCCCGTTGATACCATGTGATGCTGCTTCAGATTGGTGGAACCACAACATATATTACCCCTCCGGGCCCATAGACAAATAAATGCATGTAGATATAAATACATGTGGAAATAAATACATGAATAAAATAAAAAATAAATGCATAAATAAATATGGAAAAAAAATTAATGAATGTATAAATAAACACATGAATGTATAAATGAATACGCGAATAAATTCAGGTGTTAAGTGCAGTTGTAGTCTTATGGCCTGTACAATATTGATACAAATTGATTACATGAAAATATGATTTCATGTTCGTTGTTTGGAGTTATTCTAACGCAAGAGAAAAATTATTTGGGCTCCATAAAGTTAAATTCTTACATTACATTGCATTTGTAATGTAATAATACTGTTTCAGAAATAATCCTTGATGTGGTTTAGAACAGGATGGCGTTTTATCACAGCAGAATTTAACTTTATGGAGCTCAAATAATTTTTCTCTCGCGGGTTTATCACAAGGTGAGTTCCTTTTTTTATTTCCTGCTTTTTAAACACATGTGCTCTCCAGTACAGGTTAGCTCTGAGTGTTAGCGAGGCTTGCTAATGCAAACAAAGACGAGAATACGTCCAAAACACGTCAGGCATTGTTTCTGATAGCAACTCTCTGTGGGTCCACCATCCGACATTACGTCATATCGGCAGCAAATCTGTATCCGCTCGTTGTATCCCCGTTTTTAAAAGATGTGGAGGAAAAGAGAAAGGGTTTTATTTTCTGACGCTGCGTGAGTTCCCTGACACACCGGGGACACATATTTATGTATAAAAGACATCACAAAGTGCATTTTGCATGATAGGTCCATTTTAAGTATACATTTTTTGTGACTCTAGCCATCTTATTAATTCCTTAATTATCGCATCTACACTTTTTGTAACAGTGGGATATAGTGATAATTTAATGCTTCAAACACAATTATATTTGTTTTTCAGTGGAGTGAAATAATGCAAGTTCGTTAAGTTATAATCATAATGTCTATATATATGAGGCCTTTTCTGATTTGGGGGGTTTTCCCTTTCCTGTAGTGTGTTATAGGTTTTTGTGCATGTAAATGATCTGGGTATGCTAGAACCCAAAGTTCATATCCTAGAAATAATTACAAAAATCAAATATTCATAGAGAAGACACTTGTGCTAGCAAATAGGTTTGTTACCATGAGTAAAACTAATACAGAGACAATTAATGAAAGTTAAATATCTGCATTGTGTAACTGTAAAACACAAACATTTATTGGGCTCATAAAATCATGAAATCCATGCAATAAAGGAGGCATTCAGTTATTACGTTTTGCCCAAAAGCATCACGCATTTTAATTTTTTGTTATTTTTTCAATTAAGATGTTTTTTATTTAAATCAACTAATCTGTATATAATGTTTTTAAGTGTGTTTAAGTAGAAACAAACACAAAAATAATGCACTTATAATACATAATTATATATTTTTTATGAATAAAAATGACTCAAAACAACATTAAGAAAATTAATACAATTCAATATTTGCATTGTTTAACCTGTTAAGCCCCGAGCCTGTTTTTCAGGTCTCAGGCTCGAAAATGACATTCCCAGAACAAATGACCATATCTTTCCTTCTAAAAGGGTTAAATTAATCATCTTTTTTCTCAAAGCAAGGTTACACCTGTGAGTTGGATGTAGAAGAGTCAGAATCAATATAGATGTTTTTATTTTAAAGTAAATTCAGATTTAACACAGTAAACATTTTTAAATTATTGTGTCCGTCCAAAAAAGTTACTTATAGTGAAAACCACCCTTGAATGATGGGATGGTAGACTAAAAGCTTTAGGAATCCAATCTACCACATATAATAAGTACCCTGTATCAAGATTGATGCAAAACAAGTGAAATTTGACCTTTTTAGAGAGATTTAGCAACAAAAAAAACACTCCTGGGGTCATTTGGGTGGATTTTATGAGACTTTTGTTTTGTTTTGGTAAAAATGGTTTGTATCGTCAGTTAGCTGAGATTATTCCCATCAATCTTGTATAAGACATTAATAGGTTCTTAATTATTAAGATCCCCTGAGACACAGTGTCGTGAAAAAAAAAAAGTAAAGTACCCGCCGACGGGGACCTTGGGGCTTAACAGGTTAACTGTAAAGACCTTAAAGCACAACATTTATTCTGCTTATAAAGTCATAAAGTGGGACAAATTAATTGCATTTTAACTATGGAATCACATGTGACCTTAACGGAATCACATGTGACCTTAACGGAATCACATGGGACCTTAACGGAATGACATCCTCACATTTGAGATAGAACCGATGACATCACAGCTGAGGGTAGAATCGATGACATCACAGATGACTTTCATGTGGATGAAATGACACCAGGCGAGAGCTCTGAAGTGCCGTCATTCTTCAGTTCTTCAGTTCAGAGCAAAAAGTGGTACGTATTCAGTCAGAGCAAAAAAACGTTACAGTTTTCTAGACAAAACACGTATTACTCAGACACACAGATCTGTATTCCTACGCACAACACAAGTCCACAGACAGTGCCATGG
>NW_011339163.1:0-1751 GCF_000735185.1 Notothenia coriiceps | reverse complement strand
ACTTGTACTTGAGTAAAAGTAGAAGTACTCAGATCTTGTACTTGAGTAAAAGTAGAAGTACTCAGATCTTGTACTTGAGTAAAAGTAGAAGTACTCAGATCTTGTACTTGAGTAAAAGTAGAAGTACTCAGATCTTGTACTTGAGTAAAAGTAGAAGTACTCAGATCTTGTACTTGAGTAAAAGTAGAAGTACTCAGATCTTGTACTTGAGTAAAAGTAGAAGTACTCAGATCTTGTACTTGAGTAAAAGTAGAAGTACTCAGATCTTGTACTTGAGTAAAAGTAGAAGTACTCAGATCTTGTACTTGAGTAAAAGTAGAAGTACTCAGATCTTGTACTTGAGTAAAAGTAGAAG
The DNA here is from genome assembly GCF_000735185.1 of Notothenia coriiceps. Classification (NCBI taxonomy): domain Eukaryota; kingdom Metazoa; phylum Chordata; class Actinopteri; order Perciformes; family Nototheniidae; genus Notothenia; species Notothenia coriiceps. The sequence continues at coordinate 1,396 of NW_011339163.1, read as the reverse complement.
TACTCAGATCTTGTACTTGAGTAAAAGTAGAAGTACTCAGATCTTGTACTTGAGTAAAAGTAGAAGTACTCAGATCTTGTACTTGAGTAAAAGTAGAAGTACTCAGATCTTGTACTTGAGTAAAAGTAGAAGTACTCAGATCTTGTACTTGAGTAAAAGTAGAAGTACACATGTTAACGTTGCCTTCAAGGAAACACTTCTGCTGTGATTCTCAGGTTCCCTGATGGACGGTAGACGCTGATCTGAGACCTGAGGAAGCTGCAGACGGTGAAGCAGCTGATCGAGGCCTCAGTTTGAATCAAGAGCTTTCAGTCAAGATCAAATCTGTTGCGTGACTTCTCTAATAATATTATAAAATGTAGTATTTAGATGTTTTCCCAGACTGCACCGGCCCCTTCTTCATGCACATTTCTTCATCATTTTTTCACCAAGTGTTTTTGAAAGTTATGAAATTAAGTTTGAATTTGGTTCAAAACTGTTTTCCTTTTGCTTTAAATGAAACAGAATCAGTGTACTGTCTCTGATATCAAGCTAAACTCTTAAGCTGAACGTTGTTTGGTGTGATGATATATTACAGGACAGGAGAGTTCATGGAGATTTAGGAATACACTTTTCTGCTTTCTACCATTTATTTATATTTTAATGTTAAAGTACAGCCTGTGCTTTCTTTAAATTGAGTAATTTGGTTGTGAACATAGTTTATAACACACTGTAACACATTATAATACAAACATGTGGTTTGTTTAACTGTACGGAAAGCAACGGCATGGAAATGGAAAGTGTATTTCATGTTTTAATAAACATAAAGGGCTCATAATTGTCCTGAATTTCACTCCTGAATTTCTAATAAAGGTCTCTTATCTTAGTTTGAGCTGTCCAATAAAATGAGAATATTATCCACATTACAGACTATTTTAGCAGTTTAGTTGTGACTGTGCTGACAGACAGTAGACCATATGATAGAAATATCTTGAAAACTGCATTTATATAAAGTGACACTGGAAGAAATCCAGATGAATCTGAGAGAGGTCACATATTAAGACACGACACAAGAGCCAGATATAAATGTTTATTAAGGTAACAAATGGTGTTGCTATGAAGGCAAGGCAAGTTTATTTATATAGCACTTTTCAACACAAGGCAATTCAAAGTGCTTTACAAAAAATGAAAGACATTAAGAAAATGGCATTTAAAATCACTCATTAAAAAGAAAAGATAATAAAATAAACATTAAAAAAAATATACATGGATAAAAGTTACAGTGCAGTTTAAGATATGAATAGTTCAATTAAAAGCAGCGACAAAAAGAAAAGTCTTCAGTCTGGATTTAAAAGTAGTCAGAGTTGCAGCGGACCTGCAGGTTTCTGGGAGTTTGTTCCAGATATTTGGAGCAGAA
>NW_011339162.1:0-2960 GCF_000735185.1 Notothenia coriiceps | reverse complement strand
GAGATATTTATCTCCCATTCTTTCACTTTTTCTGACATTTTCAACACCAAACATGTCGTTATTTATATCACACTTTTTTAATGCAGTATTTTCTGATTTATGGCGCAACACAAAGATATTTCACTCTGTGCAAACTTTTGACTCTAATATGTCAACAACATGAAAAAAGAATATGAACCTGGCTTTATCCAATGTTCACACAAGAGTTCTACATCCTGACACATCCTTCATCTACACTGTCTCAACTTAAAGAGGACCAGTAACACATTAAAAATATAACAAAATGTCGAGACTTTGGGATATTTATCTCCCATTATTTTACTTTTCGGGCATTTTACAGACCAGACATGTCGTTGATGTCACTGTTTACCAAACTACCACTTTTTCTGAAAAATGCATAAAATGATGCAATTATGTTAAATACATGGTTTACTTTATACGTGTAATTTCTGGGGTTCCATTTCTACTGATTACCTAGTTTGGGCGTGCACATTTGCCACGCGCAAACCTACCTCTTTTGGATTTGGAAAGGTTGGCATGTATGTACAGTACGAGGTGCATGTCTGTCATTATAATGAAGGGCTCCCACCTTACGATACAATAATACTTTAATGGTCAGATCAAGTCTGAAATGTGACTTCCATCACAGCAGCTCCATGTGTAACATCAACAGACAAACATCAAGACACAATACATGAAAAACAAACAACAAACATTTAACATTACATCACAATCACTGAGAGAAAACATGCTCAAGCCTTCAGCCTGCATTTGATGTGGGATCCAGCTCTGTGAGGACTGACTGGAGCACAAAGGATGCTTCAGTCTGACTTTATTGAGTACCTTAAGGTCTTTGGTGTGCCTGTCCACCAGCATCTGAACGTTGAGACTCTCCTCCCTCTGAGCAGCGCCGGCGATGACTTGACTCTCGGCGGCAGACGTCATCTCCGCCCGCAGCTCCAGCAGAGCTTTACTGAGAGCCTGGAAACACAACAGAGAGCAGAGAGAAGCCAGATAACATACATATGATGAGTGCAGATATCAGACGTCATTTCACAGTAAATGCACCATCCACTTCTTCATGGATGCTTCTTCTTCTTTGATACTTGATAAGCAACATCTTCTTCTGTAAGTAGTGAGAAATACTTGGCTGGAGTTATGAAAGATTATTAAATCACCATTATTAATCCCGATGCTGAAAAGTACCGTAGTAATTATTCAAACGTAATTAATGTTTCAGTACCAGCAGGATACACATCCAGGTCAAGATTTACTGACCCCAGATCACCTGTGAGGCACATCTGTGGACTGGGAGGGAGCAGTAGTTCCTCATAGAGATTAATCTGGGTATTTTATCAAGGCAGACTAAAAACCATATGTTATGTTGCACCATTATTTGACAGACCACCTAGAAGGGACAAGTAAACCAGGCCCACAGGAAGTGAGCAGGGTGTTGACTCTTGTCGACCGATGGACTTACCGTACATACACTAATAGCATAGACATGTCTTCTGGAAACAATTGGGGTTAGTTATCTTAGTCAGAGACACTTCGACAGGTTTACAGCCGGTGTGGGACTGAACCGGTAATCCCCTGATTTACAGAAGAGCACATTAACCCCCTGAACCTCTAGATTCAATCTGACTGAGGTGAAACCGGCCCTGACACTGCCTTAAATCAAATGGGAGGCGGGGCTTAAGGAAAATGCAAGTGCACATACTCTCAGGTTGAAGATTTCGGGTATTGTTGTTTTCCAAGAGGCAAGTTTATATTTACAAAAAGCCACTTTCATGGACATGAACGTGGCCCCGCCTCCAACACTGTATCCATATCTCTTTATACATCCATGAAGTGAACTTATGTGATAAAAGAACCTTGAGCTGTTTCTCTCTCTGGGTGAGCTGAGCCTTCAGTCGGTCCACCAGGTTCTTCATGGTGTTGCTGGGGGAGCGCACGTTGGCCTCCTTCTGGGCAGACAGCTCAGTTTGGAGGAAGGTCATCTCCTTCTCCATCTGGGCGATTCTGTTCGTCTGATCCTCACTGTCACCGGTCAGAGCCTTCACCTGGGAGGCATGGTGCTCCTCAAACCTGCAACCAATCACCGCTGTTAGTGTGTTTTAAAAGGGAGCAGATGTTATAAAGGGGCCCTATTATGCTTTTTAGGGGTTGTCCCTTTCCTGTAGTGTGTTATATGGTAAATGGTAAAACCCCTTAAACCCTAAAAAAAACCCTTTGTTTTCTCTTTTGTAACATAATGATATCACTATTTAAAACTTGCACTTCAATCGGTTCAAGGTTCAAGGCTTTTATTTTTCATACGTACATGGCGACAGTGTATGTCGATGACAATCTTAGGTCTAGTGCTACAACACATTGTACGTGATAGGCTAAGGAGTGGCACATCTCTGAGCAGTTGACCAATCACAACAGAGCCGGCCAGCTAACCAATAAGAGCAGACTGGGCTCTGGTTTCAGACAGAGGGTGAAAAGAGGTGCTGCAGCACAGACAGTATGAGAAGAATAAAGAGCTTTTTGAACATTAAAGCATGGAGACATGTCACAGTAGAGACACTAGGAGAGGACTCTTTAAAGTAGAGACACTACTTACTGATATACACCTGAACATCAGCAGGAGAGGACTCTTTAAAGTAGAGACACTACATACTGATATACACCTGAACATCAGCAGGAGAGGACTCTTTAAAGTAGAGACACTACATACTGATATACACCTGAACATCAGCAGGAGAGGACTCTTTAAAGTAGAGACACTACATACTGATATACACCTGAACATCAGCAGGAGAGGACTCTTTAAAGTAGAGACACTACATACTGATATACACCTGAACATCAGCAGGAGAGGACTCTTTAAAGTAGAGACACTACATACTGATATACGCCTGAACATCAGCAGGAGAGGACTCTTTAAAGTAGAGACACTACATACTGATATACAC
>NW_011339161.1:0-354 GCF_000735185.1 Notothenia coriiceps | reverse complement strand
GACTCTAAAGATCAGAGAGGAGACTCTAAAGATCTGAGAGGAGACTCTAATGATCTGAGAGGAGACTCTAAAGATCTGAGGAGACTCTAAAGATCTGAGAGGAGACTCTAAAGATCTGAGAGGAGACTCTAAAGATCTGAGAGGAGACTCTAAAGATCTGAGAGAGACTCTAAAGATCTGAGAGGAGACTCTAAAGATCAGAGAGGAGACTCTAATGATCTGAGAGGAGACTCTAAAGATCTGAGAGGAGACTCTAAAGATCTGAGAGGAGACTCTAAAGATCTGAGGAGACTCTAAAGATCTGAGAGGAGACTCTAAAGATCTGAGGAGACTCTAAAGATCAGAGAGGAGACT
>NW_011339160.1:0-1081 GCF_000735185.1 Notothenia coriiceps | reverse complement strand
GAGAGCTCTGCGCTGCAGATGGGTCTTCCACCCAGACTGAAGCCAGAGAACAGGCTGTTTCACAGCACTTTAGAACCCAGGAAAGCAGCTTGGATCATTTAACGAGGCGGCAGTTAGCAGCTAGCGGCTAGCTAGTAATTATGCTAATGTAAACATCAATCGTTATGTACTTATATTACGCTGTAACAGGATCTAGTGATGTCCAAGCAACAGAGCTTCATTTAGCATGAAATAATTATTGCCCTGTATATATATATATATACAGTGCAATAAGCTTCTTAGTGCAATAAGAAGCTACAGGGACGTTCATCTAACGTCGGTAATATTAACTTTATTTAATACAACATTTATTATATAAGATGTAATCATACAGCCCATGTAGTATAATATTTTACTTATGATGAATTACAGCAAACATGTGCAATATATCCATTATTACAGCTTCGTGGGATGGCAGTAAGACGATATGGGTCTGTTCTTATTGTGCATCCATGGGTAAAGATAAACGCATGCAGTGCTGAACACGTAACATGAACGTGCCGGGCGGCACGGTCCCGTGGGTTAGATGCGCGTTCATAATGCAGAGGGAAATAACTCTCAGAATAACGTTATTAGCACATTTGTAAAACTTGAGGAACGAATGTTTTTAATAAGGGCTATACAAGTGTTCATACTGGGTAGTTTATTTAGTTTAAAAAAAATTATCCAACGAGTTACAGACCACTCTTTTCCCCTGTAAGTCAATGGGAAAAAGTGTTTCCGGGCCTGGCAACCAAACCGAAGTGTAGTACCGCCGTTTGGCCAGCACGAATATTTTCATCTGAGTCCGGCGCACTTCCTGGGGGCTTGGTGTGAGAGGACAACACACTAGAGATGTTAAGATTCACCGATTCGCATCGGTGCACCGGCATAAACGTTCAAGATGCGAGTGCACCGGTCGAAAGAGTGCACATCGGCTACAGTTTGGGTTGAACTCGCGATGCATCGATTGCGTAGCGTCTTTGCATCGGTAAAAAACCGATTCATTCATATAAAATCCCCTCATCTTGTCAACGCTCAGCAGAGACGATCTTTGATATTT
>NW_011339159.1:0-3137 GCF_000735185.1 Notothenia coriiceps | reverse complement strand
GGTGAGGTGAGGTGAGGTCCGCCCCCCAATAGCACTTTACCCCTGCCTATATGCCGTGAGCTGATTATGGAGCCTTCATTGTAACAGTAATTCAGATGCAATTAGCCTATATAAAAGGCCTCAAATTGGAAGCATTGTCTGGGCCGTCTTTTTCACTCAATTCTGCAATAGGTAGATCTCGCCTTTCACCTAGGCCGAGGTCGGTGATCTTGGGCTTAAAAAGGTTGGTGACCACTGCCCTAGTAGGACGGTAGGGTATAATGAGTTCTTTAAGGTAAGATGGCGCCTGCCCATTAAGGGCTTTGTAGGCGAGAAGAAGAATTTTAAATTCTATCCTGTGTTCTATAGGGAGCCAGTGTAAGGCAGCCAGAAAAGGAGTAACGTGGTCCCCTGCATATTTTTCTCAAAAAGCGTGGGATGTTTGTTATTTTCTCCATTTAGGATGACACCAAAAGCCTCCCAGACGTTAGATTTCGCTCTTGAGGAAGTGTTATTGAAAATGCTGTATTCTCCGTTATAGAGCTTCACCTTAATTGAACACCCTACTAGTATACTTTTTCATGATATTCTAATATTTAGAGATAGGATTTTTGAGTTTTCTTAAGCTGTATGCCATAATCAGCAATATTAAAATAATAAAAGGCTTGCAATATTTCAGTTGATTTGTAATGAATCCAGAATGTATGACATTTTTGTTTTTTTAATTGCATTACAGAAAATAAAGAACTTTATCACAATATTCTAATTTTCTGAGACAGTCCTGTAAATGCCTTTTTCTTAAGTATTTCTAGTTTGTCCTACTTGCTGCTGTAACCCTTTATTTTTATAGGGATCAAGGATGAAATACAAATAATGTAATACATCATAAATCTAAGGCAAGTTTCCCTGCCAGCAGTGGTGGAGGAAGTACTCGGATTATTACCAGTGTCAAATTACTCACTTACAATTAAAAGTCCTGTATTCCAAGCGATACTTAAGTAACTAAAAAGTATTGTTATCAAAATATACTTACGTTTCCAAACGTTTAAGTACTCATCATGCAGAATTGTGTATTAAAGCACTATATATATTTTAATTATTGTATTATAAATATTGATGCATTTATATGTTCATCACTTCAATGTTGCACTTTTAAAATAGGGTTAAATTGAATAACTATAGCTTTACCTCTAATAATATATAAAAATGTATTTATTTTATTTATATTCTGTTTTTCTAATCTATTTTGTATTTATTATAGTGAAGTAAATAGTACAACATTTGGCTACAGAATATAGTGGCCTAAATGTTGTACTTAAGTACAGTACTTGAGTAAATGTTCTTTGTCCACCACTGCCTGCCAACACATGTTAAATAAAGTCCTGCTTCATGTAGAAACGTATTCGTTGTAGATAACAGGATTGGACGAGGATTTCTATTGTTTTCTCAAATCCCAGACTCTGCAGACATTTAGTAACACATCTGTCAAAACATAATTAATCCACATTCACAGATAATGTTTCCTGCAACCTGTTGACATTTCCCCTAAAAAGCCCTTGCAACAGAGAACATCTGATAGCTAGAATAAACATTTAAAATGTTGCATTATCATCCTCACAATCCAGCGTCACGCCTCCTCACCTCTAAGTGAAGTTGAGCAAATGGCTCGAAGCAGCCATGGGAGTGTAGTGAACCTTCTGCTTTTATCTCAACAGGAGATTTATTTTAATACCACAAATGCATATTTACTAACTGCTAAGTGTAGTTAAAAACTATAATGCTAACCTGCTGCTTGGAGATTATGGGCCCTGAATGACATTATGTTTTATCAGAGGGGTGGGTGGATGGGAGAATGGATGTCAAGTGATCGCCCAGCAGCATGATTTAATATCATACGTAGCGAGTACAATTCCTTTTTGCACTAATGAAAACAATAGCAGCACTAAACACTCCAGCCTACATTTAATTTAATCTATGAGGGATTATCTTCCTCGGCTAATGTCAGAGTGTAAGACGGCCTGTGAATATTAAATACATTTCCTCTGCAGATGCTCCGATAACCGGCGGGATAATGTCAACAGATTTTTTTCTGAGTTTCTTCATATGGGTGGAATTACTTCATGAAAAATTTATGGGGAAGCGTTTGCCTTTGCAGACTTTTCCATTACGCTTGAATGTCATGACACAAAGGGGGAGGGGTTTGAGGATAACATTTGTGTTAAGGTTCTTGTGTTCCTTTGGCTTTGGCTAAATGAAAGGGCTTAGCAAATCCATCTTAACCATGACTATACTGCAAGGGGTGAAGGGAGGAGAAACTCTCCCTCAGCATTGTGCAGGATATTATGAGTATTGTCACTCAGCAGGTCTGATTCATTGTGCATTGTCAACTAATTCAATTTGCTTAGTTAGAATAATTTCCATGAGCTTTTCATGGTTAACATATTCTTGTTATTATGTTCTTTTGAGTTTTCCCTTTCCTGTAGTGTGTTCTATAGGTTTTAGCGCATGTAAAGGATATGCAAAGGCTTAAAACCAAATGTTCCTCCAGAGAGAGTTTCTCTCCCACACAATCCCCATATTGCCTGAAATGCCTCCATTGTAGTCCTTTTTTTACTTCTGTGACAATGACATCACTATGTAACACTTGCGCCTCTATTGGCTAGCGCTCCAACACATTATAGAGTGGCGAAGTCACGCCCATCTACTTCCGGTCCATGGGACCTTATTTCGGAAAAATCATGCATTGAAGTCAATGAAGAGAAAAAACGTATCTTACGATCCCGTTTGAATTGTGCCATGAATTACACATATGATGTTTGTCAATCTTAAAAAATCATTTCCATGTCAAAAAAGTCACAGTTTGTCGTTGAAATATAAGACTATGAAAAATACGCAACTAGAAAGACTACAAATCCCAGAGTCGCGTAAGTGATGTCATAACTGTTTTCCTCCACAAAGAGATAGCTAAGATCAGCGCCATTAGATAGAATCTACAGTGGGGCAAAAAAGTATTTAGTCAGCCACCAATTGTGCAAGTTCTCCCACTTAAAAAGATGAGAGAGGCCTGTAATTTTCATCCTAGGTATACCTCAACTATGAGAGACAAAATGAGGAAAAAAAATCCAGAAAATCACTGTCTGATTTTTAAAGAATTTATT
>NW_011339158.1:0-2545 GCF_000735185.1 Notothenia coriiceps | reverse complement strand
ATACGCAGATGCACACCAATTACACCTGAACACACACAGCAGGGCTTTACTCCATGAATAGCATGTATAATGGTGGATTAGCATGTACAGTAATAACCATTTAATCAATTATATCCCATCTCAGTGGGGTAGACCCAGGGATTTTCATTATGCATGACCAAGTCTGGCAGACAGAAACCCACACACACTAATATATATCATTGCTCACATTGATTATGACCTCAGATACAGTGTGTGCACGGCGTAGATTTACGGTACAGTAAGTGAAGGTGGCTATAAATAGAAGTTGGCAGACACCGTCATAATTCGGAATAAATTCAGGAGAATTGTTCACTCTGGAGTTTCTCTGTTGCAGGGCAGAAAAGAGTAGTGGGGTGTGAAGAAGAGGAGAGGAGGAAAGAGAAGACACGAAGAGCATATAAATAAATACTGTAAGGCTTAGAATAAAGGAGAAGAGGGGTTGATTATTTTTGCCTGACGTCATTGTGTGTCCAAGCTTTAGAAAAGGACACAAACTGTCTCTAAATCGAACAATAGCCATTTTGCTCATTCTGCTGTATCATGCTACAACCAGGCAGCTGCACTGAGGAAGGATGGGAGGAGGGTCGGGAACAAGGAAGACAGAGAGGAGAGACGCACCCAATAGGCCTTGATGTATTTCATCTCTGAGTGCAAAAAAGCACAGAGGTTTGAAGGATTCTTTGATATATCCGATTTCTGAGGATTGTAAGTTTATGAGGATTGTTGGCCGGGGATACAGCGAAATGGGGTTTACTAGAAATGACGTCAGTGAGTGTGTTTGTGTTCTTGCCTTGTGTGTGGTCGAATTCTCCTTTTCTCTTTATCTCATAGTCAACTCATTTCCATACTGACATCTTTCTACTTTTCCTTCTGCTCTGCCTTGCTCCTTTCCTCTTTCCTTCTTCCTATCCATGCAGACTTAGCATATATGATAGCTAGGGCTGTAGCATGATGAGTTTAGTAACGTTTTAGTTTGCGATAATTCCCGGTAAGAAAACAAGTTAAGCTAACCGGTTTACAAGCCTATTGGCTCAGGTAACTTGTACAACTTGTTCTTCAATAAAACAGTTGTTTCATAGGAACAGGATAAACAGAGCAGTAATAGAATAAAGAAAAGCTAGCCAGCTAACGCGACTGACTAGCGCTAGCCTTATGCTAGTTTTTGAAGTATGTTTCTTGGTAGTAGTTAGTATGTTTGGGAAATTTCCCTCCATGTACTGTTTCTCAATTTGTTTTTGTATTGTATTTGTAATTGTAGAGATGTGAGTAGATGCAAAACCTCAGCCTATTTTCAAATGTAGCTTTCATTTGTGTGTCTTTTTTCACTTGTAGCGCATGCACAGACTTGTCTGACACAACAAATTGGAGATTGACAGATATTGACAGAGAGGCAGTGACCTTTTGAGAGGAAATTAACATCATGTGGACCCAAGAGGACCTTAAGAATGAGGAAAGCTTGGTTTCATTTTGGCTTTAGCCTGCCAGCTAACAAAGTTCATTATCTAGCCTAGCCCTAACACCTAATATTCTGCACAGATTCATTATACCACTTTCTGGTGTTAACAGGATTCACTCTTTGTTTCTCAATTCCAAGAATACTCAATTATGCAGCTTTAAAAGCTCAGAGGCGGAACTTTTTAGAATAGTAAGGCAAGGCAAGTTTATTTATATAGCACTTTTCTGTACGCGACAATTCAAAGTGCTTTACAAAACAAATTAAAATACTTTTTAGGAATACATTGAAAACACATAATGGCATTTTACAACAGGCATAAAAAGATTTAAAAAACACCACAGGTATACACAAGGGTGTAACTTTGGTTTGAGAAGTGGGGGACACACAAAACAGGGGGTCCTCCGCAATGAAACATTGTTCTCTATTTAATTCCATTTCCTGCCTTTCTACAAATATATATTAGGGACTATGGTGTTAACTAGTCCAAGAAAAATGTGTAGTGTATATAATGAGTGTGCCAACTTATCTATCCATGAACCTGTTTTATTTGTGATTACCTCACATCCTATACGGGGGTCCGGGGGCATGCACTCCCTGTAAGATTTTTTTCTTTAAATTGAAGTTAAAGCATCAATCTGGTGCACAAATTAAGAGATTTATGGATACAACTCTCAACACTCATATGAAACAGAACTGGATATATTTCAATACTGTTTTTAATTTTTTTACTGACATTGGAATTATTTATTATTTATTTTGAACAACTATATTAAATAGATGGAAATATTTGTTGAGACCCACTGAGATAACTAAAGTTTACAATCACTCAGCGAGTCCTTTACCTCCCTGAGCTGACGTTATCTCAGCCTCTCAGTCCGACAGGAGAGGACTCTCCCTCTCCTTATTGTTTAAACAGCTTCTAATCTCCGTTAGCTCCGAGCTAAGCACCAGATACTAACAACAACCCCTGTAACTCTCTCTGTCTCGCTCTGTCTCTCTCGCTCTGTCTCTCTATCTCTGTCTCTCTCTCTCTCTCTCACACACAAACTGCGCTCCTGCCACACACAC
>NW_011339157.1:0-1763 GCF_000735185.1 Notothenia coriiceps | reverse complement strand
GTGTCTGAAGCTTGGCGATTTTTTGCGAGCAACCAATCACATGAATCTCCCGCCCCCGACATACAAAGCAATAGCAATGTTAAAACGAAGTAAACTGGATATAAACTCTCCAAACAGGTGAAAACCTACCAGTTTCACCCACTGTCTCTACCACCTCCCTCCATGCCTGGTTCCTCCGGTTTGTATCCCGGTAAATAGTTCTGGTCGTAAAGAACCGGGTGATTTGCTACCGTAATATCTCGTTTGGAATATGAGGAAATGAACTGCGGTCTGGCTCTCCCAGCTTGCACGCGGTTTGATTGGCTGCGCTTGCACTGGCGGGATTTGCATAAACGGGATTTGATTGGCTGATGCCAAGCAACGAGCCTCAAAAGTTGAACATTGTTCAACTCTTGATGCCGATAGATGCTCGTGATGCTTGCAAAGCCATGCCATGCTCCCCACAATGCAGTTCGGCGAAGATTCAAAATCTTCTACGTCACCCCATTCAAGTGAATGGGCGAAGCGTTGAAAGCATTTTTTGATGCCTGTAGTGTAGACGTACCGTAAGACACTAGCTAAGCTTTTTTACCAAATTACCAACTATTCCTTTAAGATGGTTACGTTTTTTTAAGCTCTTTATGGATGTGCGTTTTCTGAGGTCTTATGTCACCTGTCTGCTGGAGAAGATGAACACCAGAGCGGCTCCAGCGGCGGTGAGTCCCCACGTGAAGAGGGTCCCCAGCAGGGCCTGGGTCACAGGACTGTAGCCTTCCAGCATGGTGCCACACCTGCACACACACACACACACACACACACACACACATATAAACTCAGAATTTTCATTTTTACTTAATTTGAAGAATGAAAGAATTTTCCAAGATTTTAACTTTTTTCAGAATTTCCAATTTTTTTTAATCATAATTTTGAGAGAACAAATCTGAATTTATCTTAAACTTAAATTTGACTTCTACTAAGAATTTGTACGTTTTTCTCAGGATTGAGGAAACTAATGAGCTGAAGAGAAATACTAGCTAACAAATCATATTCTACACACTAAACAAAAACATATTATTTGGTACCGTTCCTTTAAAAGTATTGCAATCATTTGAATTTGTTTTGAACCACACCTGCACACAAACTCAGAATAATCCCACTGCACATTCACATTATTTAGAAACCCAAAAATATGTCAACACCACTGAGATCAATTAATCTTTCTATAGGTATGCGTTTGAGACAAAATACATTTATTTGTTTGGATGTGGCAGATAAAATCTGATTATTTCATTCCTAAAAACACAAAATTGCTGCACTAAAATCTTTCGGTAACTGCCCTACATTTAAAAACACTTCAATAAGACCCAAGTAAGTACTGTCCCCATGTGAGCCCCAAAAAATGTACATGTTCAAGCAAAAACACGTATGTACACTTTATGTACGTTTATATATTTGATGACGAACAACGTGACGAGAGAACACCAACAACTCACAACTGTTTTCTAGTTATACTCGACTTCCCGTCCTTTATTTGTCAGAACTGTCAAAACATTCTGACTTTTCTCTCAAGATATTCCACATTGCAGATCTCACAACAGGGCTAATGCTGAGTCATGTTAAGTGTGTATGTGTATGTGTATGTGTATGTGTGTGTGTGTGTGTGTGTGTGTGTGTGTGTGTGTGTTTAAGTCCTCTCATTAGTAGTATGTCACACACCCTGAACAAATGAGCCAAATCCTGTTTGCTCTTTGAATATCCTGGAATTTTAACATTTACGCAGTCAA
>NW_011339156.1:0-1685 GCF_000735185.1 Notothenia coriiceps | reverse complement strand
TTGACTTGATGAACTCAAGTGCTCATGTTGATTAACGTGCATAGTCCCATCTTTAGAAAATAATAAGTGTACAGTTGATACTTCAATCATCCTGTCGTGCGTGGATCTGTGTTAAGAACCGCTCGACTCCTTTAGATCTAATAATATCTAAATCTTTGTGCAGCAGTATGAGAGACTTATGGGCTCTAGCTCACCTGAGCACCTCGATCTCCTCGCCGCTGTAGCGCTGGCCCGACGGCTCGCTGCTCTGCACGGCCCTCACCGGCTGCGGGCGCTCCTGGAGGCTGAAGTCCGGCCCGAGGGGGAAGAACTGCCGGGCCGGACCCCCAGAAGAGGAGCTGCTGCTGGGGGGGGGTTTGGATCCAGGAGGGCCCGGTCGGTCCTGAGTGGGAGTGAGTTTGGACTGGGACTCTTTGAGGCCCTCCGCCCTGACAAAACAAAGAGAGAAAGGTTCATTTTTTATGTCATTGTTAATTTAACAGTTTGAAAGAAACACACAAAAAAATAAAACAAAGACAACAATGCTTTTGTTAATAAACTGACTTAATTTAAAGTGAATACAGTTAATAAAAATGCTGAGTTAGTTTTCCTTGCTGTTAAAATCTGAAATATTCTCATTTTTCATTAAATTCCTTAAAGGCTCCTCGATAGGAATAAAGTCCTTCGGGTTTCCATTAAGAGAAGTAGGAAGATCTCTCTCTGAGGCTCTGGCCCGAGTACAGTCATAAAGGAGGCATCTATTGATTAAAACTATATTATTTTTATTGAATCTGGAATATAAAGTCACTTTCAGTCTAGGGAAAAAAACGGAAATAATACATAAATCAAGTATACTAAGTAGTTAAACTAATTTCTGGTTTATTTCTTATACATTTTTGGGATTGTTTGAGACCCTCCGCCCTGACAGAACAGAGAGAGAGAGGTTTATTTGTATGTCGTTATTGATTTAAGACATTGAAAGAAACACAAAAAAACAATGACAAACATGCTTTTGTTAATATAAGAAAGACATCAACTGACATGACATCACTTGATTTAGAGTGAATACAGTCAAGACCTAGAACCAGATGGAGGGATTATATCTCTTCTCTGGCCTGGGAGCGCCTTGGGATCCCCCAGTCAGAGCTGGTTGATGTGGCCAGGGAAAAGAAAGTTTGGGGCTCTCTGCTGGAACTGCTACCTCCGCGACCCGACCACGGATAAGCGGGAGAAGATGGATGGATGGATGGATGGTCAACACAAATTCTGAGTGTCTATAGATAGAGATGTCCCGATCCGATCACGTGATCGGGGATCGGAGCCGATCACGTGATTTTCAAAAGATCGGAATCGGGAGAAAAAAAATCGGGGATCGGGATTCTTTTCTTTTTTTTAAATACTTTTTTTAAAATTTTGTATTCAATGTTACAAAACAAAAATGACCATGTTCAAGTCTTAAAGTCATCCTGAGGCCTTAGTTTTGGTTTCAAATGACAGAACATCATGTATGTGTTGCTTCTTTGGGGCTTGTTTTCATAGACCTGGTTACTTATTTCTCTCAAATCTGGCCACAGAGTGGGCAGGGCGCAGTGTCTAATTGTAGCAGTTAGCTAACGAGTACTGAAAGCTTTATTTTGTTTTGATCCAATGCTGCACAACTGAACTGATCCAATGCTGCTGTGAAAGAAAGAAGCTATATCCATGTT
>NW_011339155.1:0-3240 GCF_000735185.1 Notothenia coriiceps | reverse complement strand
GCTTGCTGTATTGTAAATGTGTAATGCAGCGGATATGTCAGTTGTGATAGTATTTAAAGTCTTACTTTAGAGAAACCAGCAATGGTAAAAACATAAACAATAGTTTTTCAATCCCTGACTATATTGATCTGCCGTAACGTAAACAACAAGCATGGCTACATTATTTGTGAGTAGTATTTACAGCTGTCGAGCTAGCATGTTAGTAATTTGTCTGCCTAGCCTGGTGGAAGACATTCAGCCAAATGAGTGGCAGAGCACATGCTGAACAGACAGTAAAGAACTTCTATATTAATA
The DNA here is from genome assembly GCF_000735185.1 of Notothenia coriiceps. Taxonomy (NCBI): domain Eukaryota; kingdom Metazoa; phylum Chordata; class Actinopteri; order Perciformes; family Nototheniidae; genus Notothenia; species Notothenia coriiceps. The sequence continues at coordinate 2,946 of NW_011339155.1, read as the reverse complement.
TAATTATTCATTTTAAAGAAAGTTGCATTGGGATTCTGGGCTTATCATTCAAAACATCAAAACAACACCAACTTTGACTGAACTGTAGAGCACACAGGGTGACTGAAATGGCCTTTATACAAAGCATGTGGGATTTGGAAAGTCATGTGACCAAGATGTTGACTCAAGTATAATTTCAAAACACACAATTATGCAAATGTCAGTTTAAACCGAACATCAACGATGGTGAAAAAAGATGGGAAAAAAAGACTAGCGTTCTCAGTAATTACTCAATGTTCAGTGCAAAACAAATCAAATCTGAGGATCGCTTGAATGCAACAACAGGATCTTTTGAAAGAGAGGAAAGAACAAATGCTGCAAGGAGACACTTTCAACAGCTGGAAAACATGACAACAATAAAAAGGGACTTGGTGCAATATCCATAATTAACTGGAGCATGAATTTTGTTAAAATGTTCACATCAACCCATGAAACATTTGTTTTAATTATTTATGTGTGTACAAGTGATCATCATCATCTTTTTTTAAAGTGGACCTATCATGCTATATTTGAATAATATAGTGTAGGACCATACCTATATAAGGCATATTTATACTTTTTATTTTTCAAAATACCAAACAGATCATGCATTTTAGCCATTCCTCATTTCGCTCAATTTAAAACTGCCTTTGCATGGGCTGATTCTGTGAGAACAGCACCATCTACAGGCCTGGCATATGTACTACATCATCTCCAGCGCTTTCGAACGGCAATATCCGTGGCTGTCTCCTCCTGATTGGTGGAGTTGGCCCAAAAGCCGTAGCGCCACTTCTGTGACGTCAGAGAAGTGTTCAAATCTGGATCAGTCTGTATCAGATCCGTTGCAGCGCCTTTTTAAGAGATTTGGGTATGGAGGAAAATAGAGAGGGTTGTGTTTTCTGACACTTGGTGAGTTCCCTGGAACACCGGGGACACATATTCATGTATAAAAGATGTACAAAAGTGCATTTTGCATGATAGGTCCCCTTTAATGTAATTCAAATAGCTTGTGTGTAGCGTTTCTTTCCTTGAGTCAGGCACCAAAGAGCACTAGATCTATTACAGTCTGATATCCCCCTGTACAACAAATTAAATCCCACCAGATGTTGACATGCCAGCTGAAGCGGAGATTGACAGATACAGCCGCTCGTTCTGTCTAACACGTACAGGTTAAAAAGTGCTCACTCACAGATGTGCACCAGTACATGGTACGTGCTGACGCACATTATCACTGCAGTGGCTGCTCTGAATCCCTCTGACCATACATGATTTAATACTCAATACATTAACCATAATAGTGTTTATGATGGCGTTTTTTATGTTATTAACCTTTCATCAGGAAGACACCATACGTTTATCTTCACAAAAGGCCACTAAAAGAAGTGTGTACTATTAATAAATCAGTAGCATCATATTCTACCTGGAAACTTCTGTCAACTGATTGTGTAAAATGTTTTTTTTTTACGTCACAATACGATAGGCTTCCAACTAGGGCTCTTTTGGGTCTAAACATGGATGTAAAGTAGTGGAAAAAAGGCCATCTTAGTTTCTCAAAGTCCAAGGTGATGTCAGTCCAAAACTCAGTTTATATGATATAAAACCGAGAAAAGCTGACCATCTCTATATTTGAGGGGCAGATAAATTCCTTTTTTTCACAAAAACAATTATATCAAATGTATAAATGGATTGATCTATTATCAAAATAGTTGCTAAATATCTGTCTATTGACTAATAGATTAGTTTACTAATAATTGTTGCAGATCTTCTACTTACGTCTGGATAGAAAAGTGTCTGTATCGTTAACAATTGGTGAAACACCCTTTCAATGTCAAATCACTGACAATTTTCAGAGAGTCGTGACTATGTTTATCCTCAGCTGTTAAAGTTACTAAGTCACTTCAGAAATGACTCGCGTTCGAGAGATGTTGAAGGATCAAGAAAAAAACGATTGAGATAGAGATGTATTCTATTGTGCAGGTACAGGCACTCTTTGAGATTACTTTGGCCATTATTAAATGTAAGAGGTAAATGCGTACTGGCACATATATAGCATGCTGTAAGAGAAGACCTGGGTTCAAAGTTCCGAATCTGATGCAGAAAGCCCTGGTGACATTGAGGGACCTACTCAGACCGCCGCTATTTACTAGTCGACCGCTTAGAATAAACACAGCAGTGCAATGTCGTGCATTATATCCATGCATGGATGTCACAGAATCGAGGGCCAGTCGTGCCAAGTCCGCTGAGGCCCTCAGTCCGCACACACATCCACTACAGGAAGCTATGGATTTTTTGGGGGAAAGAAGGATTACAATTAACCCTCACAACCTACTACTTCTCACTGTACACCCCCCCCCCCCTTCCTGTTCTCAGAATAGTTATGGCGGCGAGCATAAAGCAGACAGTGTGTCCATGATGTACCCAAACACACAATATACATAGAGAGCCATAAAGCATTGTGCAGAGGAATCTTCTGATAACACTAAGCTGACTAAGTTTGTTTTATTTAAATACTCTGACGTCACTGAGACACATATGACATGACCCTTCCCAGGATTCAGTGGGACACAAAGCACTTTTCCTGAGAACTGGTTTAAACCGGCTCGTGGGTGTGTGTGTGTGTGTGTGTGTGTGTGTGTGTGTGTGTGTGTGTGTGTGTGTGTGTGTGTGTGTGTGTGTGTGTGTGTGTGTGTGTGTGTGTGTGTGGTGTGTTGAGGTTCGTTGAGGTGTGTTGTGTGTGTTGTGTGTGTAGTGTGTGTTGTGTGTGTTGTGTGTGTTTAGTCTGTTGAGGTGTGTGTTGTGTGTGTTGAGGTGTGTGTTGTGTTTGTTGAGGTGTGTGTTGAGGTGTGTCGTGTGTGTTGTGTGTGTTGAGGTGTGTGTTGAGGTGTGAGTTGTGTTTGTTGTGTTTTGAGGTGTGTGTTGTGTGTGTTG
>NW_011339154.1:0-1834 GCF_000735185.1 Notothenia coriiceps | reverse complement strand
GGATTTTTTTTTTTTATAAATACTTTTTTAAAATTTTGTATTCAATGTTACAAAACAAAAATGACCATGTTCAAGTCTTAAAGTCATCCTGAGGCCTTAGTTTTGGTTTCAAATTACACAACATCATGTATGTGTTGCTTCTTTGGGGCTTGTAGACCTGGTTGCTTATTTCTCTCAAATCTGGCAACAGGGTGGGCAGGGCGCAGTGTCTAATTGTAGCAGTAAGCTAACGAGTACTGAAATCTTTATTTTGTTTTGATCCAATGCTGCACAACTGAACTGATCCAATGCTGCTGTGAAAGAAAGAAGCTATATCCATGTTGGATAGAATATCCAATTTAAATAAAAAAATAACCTTAAGGGACAACTTGAATGCTTTTTTTCTTTTTTCTCTCTTAATGCATTGCATAAAGATCGGATCGGGAAAAATCGGTATCGGCAAATTGTCCAAATCAAATGATCGGAATCGGATCGGGAGCAAAAAAAGGTGATCGGGACATCCCTAGTAAAGAGTATGGAGTATGAGTAAAGGGAGTAGTTGCATCCTTGAGTCTATCATGTGTGACAGATCTGAACATTTCTCTGCTTTAAAGACTATGAGATGGGATTTTAGATGAGCTTTTCCCCTGACTATACAGTATATACAAAACATTTTAGCTGGAGCCCCCTGCCCTGGCATCCCTGCTGAACTAGCTTATTGATATGCATAAGGTGCCCTTTTCTTCATGCAGACCTGATACTCGTTGAATATTGCCTACATCAAAACGTGTACAGCTATTCTACAAATGCAGAATGTACACACAGACAGATAGCCCCAAAAGCTAGCATGATTTTTGTTGTCATGAGAAACTGCGAACACTATCAAACACACATCAACTGAAATACATGTCTTTCTGAAAATCCTGAAAAAAATGTCCATCTTGCTTCTTCACTTAGAGACACTTGTCTATATCTGATCAAATGTTTATGTTGATTGTCTTTTTGTCCCTCTGCAGGACGAGCGGTGCTGCGAGCAACGGACACATGAAGCATGAGAGGGTGGAGCTGAGGCTCAGCTGACCCTTCCCCTTCCTTCTCCTCCTCCTCTCCCCCCCGGGCTCCATTCGATCAGCACCTCTCCCCCCCACCCTTCCCCTCCTTTTCCCCTTCCTGAGTCCCTCACCCTGTTGGATCTCACCTCTCATCTCGCCTCCCCTCCTCCTCCTCCTCCTCCTCCTCCAATCAGCCGAGCCCAATGTACTCCCCGGAGCAGGAAAACATCTCCACCTCCTCCTCCACCAAAGTGCCAGTGAAGTATGGAGAGCTCATTGTGCTGGGGTAAGCAACACACCTGGGAATTTATCTTAATTTACTATCATAAATGTTTGTTCTTAAAAATACAAGAAGTACAATGAATGGACACAACTGGAGTTACTTTATGTTTTGTTGATTGAACATCATCTGTGTGTATTGGCCCTGATGGTCTGTATTGGACATTGTAAGGTCTATGGATGATCTATGTGTTGATTGCAGGTTAGGTTATTTATCTCAGTCCCCTCAGTGTTTCAATCAATCTATGCCCTCTGCACATTGAGCTGGAAATGGTACCTACCCATGTATACTTTCTGGTTTGCATTCTTATGCTGTGTATACTAAAGTCAGTGACTTTGAAAAATAAAAAATACACCTCCCGGCAATACATTTTTACCCTCTTAATCTACCTTTAGAAATCTTGAATCACAGACTCAAGACACCATATTCCTTCCTGTTGGCAGTGTCATGGTATTATGCTGAATGTCAGTGAAGGCATCCTACACTGATGCATAGCAATGTCCCAAACACGACTGCATGTAAT
>NW_011339153.1:0-554 GCF_000735185.1 Notothenia coriiceps | reverse complement strand
GCAAAAGTCAGCTTTTTAATTTTTGTTGGGGCAGGCTAAAATGGCCATTTACCTACAAGCAGGAGGAATAAAGTTGTGGAATCATTGGATACCGATGCAGTTTCGATTTTCAAGCGGATGGTTAAAGCAAGACTGAAAGCGGATTACAGTTACTTTTGCTTAACAAAAAATGTGGGAGAATTTGAGGCCATGTGGTGCCTTAAAAATGCTTTGTGTTCTGTGGAGAATGAGGATCTTATTTTCAGTCGTTGTCTGAACTGACAATGTGTCTGTTTGTCTAACGTAGCTTAAACTTAACGTTAGCTTTCTAGCTAACACAACACATGCACGTACCTTTCTCTGTGTTTTTTTTTTGTAGTGACGAATGAAGTTGGATGTTGTGGTGGTCGTGTCACTGATCTTTATGCTGCAGACCCTGCATACCGCTGTTCTCTTCTTATTACAGTCATCGACAAAATAATCCTTGAATCTAAACTTCACTATTTTTGGAGTAAAGCTAGCCGCTGCCATGTTAACTGACACTCCTGCCTACTAGTGGGTTGCCAGGTTTGCGC
>NW_011339152.1:0-385 GCF_000735185.1 Notothenia coriiceps | reverse complement strand
GTAGTGGGGGAGTTTTATACAATATGTTTAAAACATAAAAATAAAAAGGTTTAAAAAAGTTATTGTTTAATGTTTTAAGGAGGTGACGCTACTCAGCCAATCAAATCGGTGCAGTCAGCACGATAGATTCAAACACACACACACACAGAGACGAGACAAGAGGAGAGAAACTGTCGGAGTAATTTCAAATGGCGGAAGGCAGACAGCGAAAACAGAGCATTTAATTACATTTTCTCTTACTGGACCTCTTTGAAATGCAATTGAATACCCCTGCATTATAGCAACAACAACAACAATAATAATAATAATAATAACAGCAATAATAATCACCTACCCACACTTTGAAAACCCCTGGTCTAAAGCATTTATTATTTTCATTTTCCCC
>NW_011339151.1:16102-30819 GCF_000735185.1 Notothenia coriiceps | reverse complement strand
TGTGTGTGTTTTGGCTGTTTTGTTTCTCAAACCTTTTTGCTTTTGTATGTCTTTTGGGGAAGTTTTTAATTTTGAGTTTCAATATGTGTTAATTTTGGTCAATTTGCAGTAGTTTTTTGTCTCTTCGGGTCATTTTGAGTGTCTTTTAGCGATTTAGTGTCAAACCGTTGTCCTTTTCGTGTCTCTTTGGGATAGTTTTGTGTGTGTTTTGACTGTTGGGTTTCAATATGTGCTCATTTTGCAGTAGGTTCGTATCTCTTTTGGTCCATTTTTGTCCGTCTTTTAGCTATTTAGTGTCAAACTGCTGTCCTTTCGTGTCTTTTTTGGGTAGTTTTGTGTCTTTTTTGACTTTAGGGTTTGAATATGTGTTCATTTTGGTTGATTTGCACTAATTTCGTGTCTCCTAGGGGTCCTTTAGTGTGTCTATTAGCTATTTAGTGTCAAACCGTTGTCCTTTCGTGTCTCTTTGGGATAGTTTTGTGTGTGTTTTGACTGTTGAATTTCAATATGTTTACATTTTGGTTGATTTGCAGTAGTTTTGTTTCTCTTAGGGGTTATTCTGTGTGTGTTTTGGCTGTTTTGTTTCTCAAACCTTTTTGCTTTTGTGTGTCTTTTGGGGAAGTTTTTAATTTTGAGTTTCAATATGTGTTAATTTTAGTCCATTTGAAGTAGTTTTGTGTCTCTTAAGGGTAATTTACTGTGTGTTGTGGCTGTTTAGTGTCAAACCCTGGTCTCTTTGTGTAGTTTTGTGTGTGTTTTGAATGTTGAGTTTCAATATGTGTTCATTTTGGTTGATTTATAGAAGTTTTGTGTCTCTTCGGGGTCATTTTGAGCCTCTTCTACCTATTTAGATACAAACCGTTGTCCTTTCGTGTCTCTTTTGGGTAGTTGTGTGTGTTGTTTGACTGTTGAATTTCAATATGTGTTAATTTTGGTCGATTTGCAGTACTTTTGTGTCTCTCAGGGGTTATTGTCTGTGTGTTTTGGCTGTTTAGTGTCAAACCCTGGTCACTATGTGTCTCTTTATAGTAGCTTTGTGTGTGTTTTGAGTGTTGAGTTTAAATTTGCACTCCTTTTGTGTCACTTTGTTGGTGTTTTTTTGTGTCTTTTGGGTTTTTAGGGTCATATTTTGGTCATTTTGTGGTTGTTTTGTGTCTCTTCCCACTGAGCCCTTGTGTACTCGTTCAGTAAAAGCAGTATTCTCCGTGATCTCACCTCTATGGGATTACTGTTGACCACCACAAATATGATGCTGCTGGTGTCTGTTGCACTGCGGACCCCAAAGTCCAGGATGTTCTCCTTCAGACTGGGGGGCAGGACCAGAGGCTTTTCAAAAAAGGCGACAAAAAGCAAACACGTTACACAGACGCATATCAGCAAGAACCAGGATGTCTCCCCTGCCTTTCAAAGACATAACTACATATATGGTCAAAACTGAAAACTGAATGTGACTTCTGTTTTTCTTCACAAGAATTTTCAACGTGGCAAAGGACAAAGCAACTAGTTCCTCATAAAGATATCAGACTGCAATTTAACTGAGACAGAAACAGCTGGAGATACATTCCATTTCTACAAGCTAACGGCTTTAAATGATCAACTCATAATCACAATTTCAAGGAACTAGTGTTATCTGTTATGCAATGTATCAGCTTGTCTGGAAAACATACATTTTAATCCTTTTTCTGCCAACTTCTCTGCTTCAGTAGCGGTCTTTTATGATGACAACAGACTTTTTAAGTGATAAAAATGAAAGTTATAAAGGTTAATATGCTCTTTGTTCAGTACTGCTTTGATGGTAGGTAAATAAGCTATATGAGTGTCCATTGTGTACCTCCAGGAAGCCTGTGTAGGCCCGGACAGGCAGGTGAAACTTGGATGCGTTTGTGATGAGCAGGATGTTGCTGTCTATGTGAATGGAGGGCCGCACAGGTCGGAAGAGCAGGGAGAAAATGTAACGAGACTCGTGTGCGGGGATCAGGATGGGGGCGCTGAAGTTCTGCGCCTGAAACAGAAAGGGAAGTCAGCAGATGTAACAATTCACACACATAAATATCAGCTGTTTGGATGCTTTAAAGCAGGGTTGCATGAGGTATTTCTTCACAGATGACGTGTTTTCTACAGCAGCAATAAACTGCTTTGGATTTGTTTTTAAAACACAAAAAAACATACATTTCAGTCTAAATGCAAGCTATATTCTCACCACAAAGCCATTCTCTATGCTCTCTTTAAAGCCACCAGACTCCATTTAAAAACAGTACATTTTATATCTGTTAGTTTGTTTGTGTTTATCAGGGTATATGCAGGAATCCTGAAGTCAGATCTAATTCCTTTTAAGACCTTTTTTAAGACCCTTCCCATACATTTTAAGACCTCATCTCCACTTGGAGTTCTAACCGGTTACCTTGGCGACACACTTTACCTCCCATTGACTATATACAGTATTGATTGTCCTTCCTCCTTATCTTCCAACCATTTGGACGCAAACTTGCATTTCCCCATAACGATGTTGTTTAACAACCGGCGTAAACGGAGCTTCGCGGCTATCAAGCAGTGAGCGTGCGATGTCCTGTTCAGATGACGTCAAATCCAAAGGGATGCCATAAATAAAGTACACAGAATCACACTACACACCTACGCAATGATTACATTCAGGCAGACTGTAGAATACAACCTCTTTGGACAATTTATATACTTATTGAAAACAAGCTACAAAATGTAATACCTTGGAAAATGCCCTTTAATACTTTTTAATAGCCTTCATTTTCGCTAAATTGATTTATCAACTTTTAATACTTTTTAAGACCCCACAGACCCCCACCGTACCTGGCAGATCTTTTAAAACCCCACACGGTCACTGAGGTCTGACAGATTACTTCTAGTGGTCCCAAAATCAATGTTAAAGCAGCGAGGAGACAGGGGCCGTTTCTCTATCTCGAGGAAACTGGCTTCCAAACCAATATTTCAAGGATACTACGTCATCGAGTGCCGCAGAAGAACTGTTCCAATCTCCAGCATACTTGGAATTCCACCGAGGCCGCGTCCTTGGTTTGGGGGTAATTTAGAGGCTGCACATGGGTAGACTTCGCGTCCTTCAAATCCCCAGAATGCTTTGCGCACGGACCAATTTCCCCAAATCTGTGGCGGAAAATGTAAGGCGGGGCCTCTCATCTGACACACACCTGCACACTTGCTCGCCTGTTCCACTCTTCGTTTTCCGAATGCCAGGAAGGATTCTTGCCTAGCTTCTGAAGGAAGTGACTCGGAAGACATGTGCTACCAAGGAAGCATCCTCGCGATTGAGAANTCCTTCCTCCTTATCTTCCAACCATTTGGACGCAAACTTGCATTTCCCCATAACGATGTTGTTTAACAACCGGCGTAAACGGACCTTCGCGCGCCATCATTGATGGCGCGCGAAGGTCCGTTTACGCCGGTTGTTAAACAACATCGTTATGGGGAAATGCAAGTTTGCGTCCAAATGGTTGGAAGATAAGGAGGAAGGACAATCAATACTGTATATAGTCAATGGGAGGTAAAGTGTGTCGCCAATGTAACCGGTTAAAACTCGTCTTAAAAGGAATTACATTTGACTTCAGGATTCCTGTGTATATACCCTGAATCAGTACCACATTGTTTTGTCACATTACAAATCTAGTCAATTTATAAAAAGCTGTATTTCTTTATGACTATTGTCAGAGCTTTCTAAATGAGAGTGAATTAGCATTTTAAAGCCAATCCCCTTGATTATGTAAACATTCATTACAAATAATATTTGGGGTAACATCGGTTGGGATATTTATACAGGTTGCTAATGCCTTAAAATAACTAACTGAGGTTATGTAAATGTTATATAGTGTCTATGCTGAAAGTGATCTTTACATATGTATTTTGAATGAAAACAGACATATACTGTTGTAAACCCAACCACACCGAGCCTAGCTGTTGAAACTTGTTCTGGCATGTGAACTACAGTAACTGTTAACACATCCCAGACTGATGGGTGAGAAACATTTACAGAAATGTTAGTTCAGCTACTTTGGTTTCACAAAACATCAACAGTGTTTTTTTTAACAATGTTAGCAATGTTTTATTTTACTACATTCTCTGCTTATGTTTAACTTCCAAACCTCATCCTTTTCCCCTCTGAAACCTTTCAAAGATCACTTTTTCCATATCCATGCATCAATAAATTATAACAGTAGATAGTGTCTATTATAATAGTTCGTATTGTCCAAGATGTCTATTATAAGGAAACTTAATTATGAGTTGGGTTGTATGGAAATCATTTTGATATAGTTCAAATAAAATGTAACATTGAAAGGTGATTATAGCAATTTTATTTTATAGCATTTTCATGATAATGTTACAGCCAATTTCCTGGAATGTAACAATATTACTGACATTTGAATTAGTCATTTATTACCAACTCACTGTGGAGAAATGAACTTCATGAATGGAACGCTTTACACAAAGGCTCCAAATGTTCCTGCATTTATTATTATATATCCGTCAAAGTTTGAAATTAATGTATCGTTTTTGAACATTATATTTAACAAATTGCATACATAAAATAGTAAATGTGGCATTACATTTAAGGGTTGAAATGTTATTATAGCAACAGGGTGGGCTTTGAATCACCCTGAAGGGTTACTTTTCGTCTCCTCGACACGGCTACTTGCTAAATAAATCAATATTTTGACACATCATTTAGTTTTATTCTGATTTATTTTAATTAAAATTAATCGTTTGGCTTCCATTATTAAAAACATCTGGAGCTGCAGCAATAACAACGTAACTTAAAATGACGGCAGCACGTGTTAAGGTTTTCTGGAGCTGTCAAAGTCTCTTCACATTTTCTTTTCCATTAACCAGTCTTTGAACACTGCCAGAGCCCATACTGTGGGTGCTTCTCAATGTCGAGTAAAGCTGCTCCAGAGCCACTATTTCAAGCATACTACGCCATCGAGTGCTGCCGAAGGAGTGTTCCATTGTCCAGCATACTTGGAATTCTACCGAGCCCGGCGTACTTAGTAGCGAGAAATTTCGAGGCTGCACATGTGTTGACTCAGCGGTCTTAAAATCCCCACAATGCTTTGCGCACGGACCAATTTCCCCAAATCTGTGGCGGAAAATGTAAGATGGGGCCTCTCATATGACGCACACTTGCTCGCCTGTTCCACTCTTCGTTTTCCGAATGCCAGGAAGGATTCTTGCCTCGCTTCTGAAGCAAGATGCTCGAAAAACATGTGCTACCAAGCAAGCGTACTCGACATTGAGAAACACCCCGTGTTCCTGTTAGTGTTTACTTCCTTTTAGTGTTTACTTCCTGTTTGTCTTCCGTCTGTCTTATTTGTTCATCTTTTAACTTCTCTCCTTCTCTTGTTTTCTTGTTGTCTATTCCTTTCTTTATTGGGGAGTGTTTAGCCATCATGAACCAACAGTTTTGTGCTCTCTATAAATAATACGTATTCCATATTGTTTTCTAATGTAAACTAATTTGATTGTTTTGGCAACATTTGACGTTAAATTGACCAGATTTCTTTCCTCGTATTGATTTGGCTGTAAATAGTCTTTGATCAGAGTGTCCTTAACTGCTGAATCTCCAGGTCATCCAATCAGAATCCAGTATTCAACTAAGCCATGATATATATTAAATGAAATGGGGGAAGTTCTGATGCTGCTGATTCATATCATGGAAGCTTGTTTGTGCGTGTTGAAAACATGATGTGCAGCTGTTGTGGGAAAGACGCAAAAGTGGGGACGTCAAATACATTTATACATGTTACAGCAGACAGTGGAGTGGAAAGGGCGTTAACACAGTCTTCTTTGTCCCTGTCTCTTCTGCCCAGTTTGGATTATTTATGAGCAGGTGATGATTGCAGCGCTGGACTGCAGTCGGGATGACTTGGCTCTGGTGAGTTTTTACCGCTCCTTCCTCACAGCCATTCCCTGCTTAGCAGCACCCCCTCTGCCAAATGTGAAAATGTGATTTTTTATTTGGCCAAATGGTATTAGTCTGTACTTTGGAAAAACAATTTGCTCAGTTGGAATCGGAGGGTGTAGCAAATGAGCGGAGAAGCATGCTTCAAGTGTTGGCCATGATCCCTTATGGAGTTAAACAGCTTTTTCCCCCCCTGAGGATTTATTTGCCATCCTTGGGCTTAATTTGATGTTTCTGACTTATTCATAACTCTTAAAATCCACATAAAAAGACCAGATCATGATTATTGAAATGGTTAATCTCCAATCAGTATGAATGTAGCGACTCCCTTGGCAGAAAGAGTGACTCATTGCGTAGAGAAAAGGCAGAACTCTTTGGAGTCTTTGGAAATAGTTGTCTGTTGGCTATCCTTGAAGCCCCGCTGCCAGACAAAAAAAAAGTAAAGGAGCAGCTGATGGATAGCGTTTCCATATCAGGTCATACTTTCATCTCATCAAGGATAATGCTGAATGCGATTACAACCATTCCTCAGCTCTTTCACTGCGGTGCAAACCCTCTGTTTAAAGGAGAACATGGGAGCATCCTTATTCCCCTTTTTATTGTACCGAGCGTGGTTGCCTAAATGGTTAACATACTGTAGTAACAGCAGATTCCCGCATCTAATTGGCCTTTTTAACAGTGTGTTTTTAAGGGTGTTTGTTTAGCTGAAACATAGGCAACATTTTCAAGGCAGGTGGTTTGTATCTTTAGCGTGTGTGAGAGCGTAACATAAGATTAAGTAACAGCCAACTATAATTGGTCTTTTTCTCTTTCCTTTGCCCACATCTTTGCAGACCTGTCTACAGGAACTGAGGAAGCAGTTTCCAGATAGCCACAGAGTGAAGCGATTATCGGGCATGAGGCTGGAAGCTTTGGAAAGGTAAGCACCGGGCACCAAACGCTCCGCAGGCGCTGCTATGTGTTGTATGTGTCTGGGAGGCTCGGGGGCGAGAAACTCTTCCTTAGTGTTGTACAATAGTCCGGGTGTGTGTAAGTACAGTATATGCGTGTGTATGAGGGGTAAGTTGTGTTTATGTTGGATCACCCAGCATTCCTTTTTGGAGCATAACAGAATGGAGAAAGAACGGGTTCAGCGCTGGGTAGTGCTGTGGCCCTTTTAGCCTGAGTTAGGGATTCCCGGGAAGGAAGTGGTCGGATCCCAATGTTATTCTGGGGGTCCCTCAATTTTCTCTGCTTTCTATTTCTCCGTTGTTTCCTTATTGTGTTAACCTCATCCCTCTCTTCTTGCCTATTTTCATTCTTTCTTTTCCTGTCCTGTTTTGATCCCTTTACTGCGAGTGTGTGTGGGCCCTGTAAATATTGACATGTCACCACAAACTCCACTTCAACTCCCTCCAATGATTTATTTGTGAATCTACAGTTTATAAAAAAAAAAAAAGAGTAAGCATGAGCAAATAGGATAAACAAGGGGTATTTTAGTCTGTACTGAGGCTGAAGTAAGGGTAATTCAATCTGTTTACTACCTCGCTCCTACGCGGATCGCCGCTGCTGGTTTATTGGTTATGTCGGAGTTTATGTGATAATTGAGAACGATTGCTTCGGCACTGTCAGATTAAATAAACGGCACCTCGGGGTCTAATTGGCAGTAGACAGAGCTACATTCCAATAACACAGCTTCAAACAGCGCGTCCCTTCCCCTCCACACACACGGTTCCTAAAGAAATAAAGCAAATCAAAGAGGCTCGTGAGCGGTTGCCCGGTGCCATCTGAAATCTCCCAACGTGTGGCTGAGTAATAAAGTGAATGTGAGGGAAGCAGTGGCGCTGGAAGTGGGCCTTCTCCGCGCTAATGGGAACCAGAGTCGCTTCTGTCTGTTGCAGGCTGTGGGCGGGACACTTCTGATCACTGAGCCCTGCCTTTGGCTGCTAAAACGTTAGTGTTGCAGATTGTCCCGAGCAGAAGAAAAACCCCTTTCTAAAATCATCCTTCAGCGCCTGATTTGACATGACAAGTGAAGTGCACATACCTCCTTTTCCCAGATTTCTTTACCGTATGATTTGATATTTACAGCTCATAAATTTCCTCTTTAAACAGAATCATGTGGGCTCAATCCAGCAGTTTAAGGCGTGCCATATTGTGTGTGTGTGTGTGTGTGTGTGTGTGTGTGTGTGTGTGTGTGTGTGTGTGTGTGTGTGTGTGTGTGTGTGTGTGTGTGTGTGTGTTGTGTGTGTGTGTGTGTGTGTGTGTGTGTGTGTGTGGTGTGTGGTGTGTGTGTGTGTTGCTGTGTGTGTGTGTGTGTGTGTGTGTTGTGTGTGTGTGTGGTGTGTGTGTGGTGTGTGTCTGTATGTGTGTGCCTGTATTTGTGGGTGTGTGTGTGGGGGAGAGAGAGTGTGTGTGTGTGTGTGTGTGTGTGTGTGTGTGTGAGAGAGATGGGCCAAGAGACGGACAACTGAGTCGACAAGTCGGCTGCAGATCTGGACCCATGTAAAAGCAGCAATTTAATTTTGTTTAAAGGTGAATCAAACTGGATACAATCAAATTAAAATACAATCTTCAAAACGGTGCTTTGTTAGTATTGATTTCATGACTCATTGTGAAGTGATACACGCCTCTCTCAATTTCGGGCCGTGTGACCAGCAACCTAAACGTTAAATGTGTGTTTATGTTTTCCTTTAGATCACTGCTGATTTCTGCACAGCCTCAATGTAATCACAGGAACCTGCCATGTTGTATACAGAAACTTGATTACCTTGAACTGTCTTTGATTTCCCCCACCACCTAATTTTATCCGACTTCGGGACTGGGATTGGTTAAAAAAAAAAAATGTGTGTTCTCTCTCTCAAGATACGACGAGGCCAGCAAGCATTACGATGCCATTCTCCAAGACGACCCCACCAACACGGTAAGAAAAGCAGAGAAAGAAAGGGAAAAGTCCCGCAGCTTAGCAGTTCTCCTTTGCATCACTTTGTGGTCTCAGCTTTTTTGGAAGGCTTTAAATCTGCAGAGGCACTTTGGTGTTAGCAGTGTGAGTTTGCAAAGTTAAACTCCCCGTGGCCTCTCTGACCTCAACCACAGCGCTCATCAGCCTTTCGCCCGAAGGAGGGGGCTGGCTGGGTGTGGGTGTGGGTGTGTGTGAGTGTGGGTGTGTGGGGGTGATTCATGATCTTAGTCAGTGGCAGACATGTTTGGTGGAAGTAAAGCGTAAATAAAGGTCTCGCCTTTGAAGATGGTGATTTACTGGACCGTCAGACCCCCACCCTGCGGCCTGTCCCACCTTCTCTATTGCCGGCTACTGGCTTCAGGTGCAAGGTCTGCTGTGTGGGGATGCCCCGGTGAGGACATTTCCCAACAGCTTACTAAACTTGTGGCAACACCGATAGGACCGAATACACCTGACATTTTACAAGAAAATAGTTTTTGATGCTTAAACGTTGAATGGCCGTGTATCTTCTTGCCTCTGGGGTCAAGCTTTCACTGCAGATCTTTCAACATTGTCTTGTCTGCCTCCTTTATTATTTGCTTAAACATTTTTTTTTTGTAGGTTTGAATGTGGCATCATTTGTTATTACTTGCATCTCTCAAGCCAGAGAGTAGGCGGGGCTTATCTCCATGTAGATACCAAGATGTTTCATCGGCCTGTTTCTTGCTACTCTGTGCTGCTGTACAGAGAAGACAATATCAGTTTATAAGTGTAGTTCTGTAATCTGGCTATGTATTGATCAGTGTCTCACAAATAAGAGTTTGTTTTTTTCATTTTAGGAACAGGTTTCAAAATAAAATTCCATAATCTTATACACATTTTTTTCTCTGTTATCATGCTATTATTTGCCACACGCCGGCTATTCACTGCTGCTTACTACCGAATATCCGGAGCCCGAAAAATGATATTCGGGACAGCCCTACTGCAGAAACAGACTCTTATTCTTCGGATGCCATGTGAAGATTATTCACACATTGCTGTGGGATGTTTGCAAGTGATATTGGATATTGGCAGCCTTTTAGCGTCTGATTTCATTGGCTCAACTGGGACATTAGTTATACTTTAATTTTAAGAGTCGTTGGGTCACAGGTAGGGCTGCACGATATTGAAAAAAAATGACATTGCGATATTTTCTTCCCCTGCGATATATATTGCGTTTTTTTTAAACTATATTTAACCGGATGAAGGATTTTAGTCACGGACGTCTGGATCTTAACATCATACCTTAAGTCATGATCTAACATGTCATGATAATGCATGTTGCTTACCCTCAAATAAGGGGATTCATCTGTGAATGAAGAAGAGAAGAACCTTTTTGTATCCAAAATAGTTCCAGATGGCAGATGTTGCTTTTCTTTTTGGAAGTAAATCTTAATTCTTGCCGGTATTGTCCTCCTGTCCCCGCTCATTTTTTACCGGTGTTTTGATGGTCTGCAAACTAGCGGGCGGGGCCTGCTGTGATCTGATCAAGAATGATTGTGATTGGTGGCTTGCTGTGCATGCAGAGCCTGCATGTCACTCACTCAAGTACCCCAGACATGAGAGCCGCGCAAGTTTTCCTTTTGTAGCAAGCAGCAAAATAACGTGTTTGAGTTAATGTACCTACTTAATATCGCACGTTCTAAAAAAAGAAAAATGAATTTTTTTTATTATTATAAAAAATTAATAAAATCGCACGTCCCTGCAATATGAATATCGTGCATGCCCATATCGCGGTTATCGCCATGACACGATGTATCGTTCAGCCCTAGTCACAGGATACACTTATTTTTAAAAGTCAATCCACAGGCTGAATTTCACACCAAAAGTTGGCATATGTTTTCTAAAATATATCAGCTCTGAGGGACAGAAGTACAACTAGAACTTGATAGCATCCAGTAAATAGGCTCAATAAAAAATGTATTAAGCTGGACTAGCTCAGTGGTAGGGTATGGCTGCCCGCCCATGTATAGAGGCTCAGTCCCTACAGCCAAGTACGCACGTTCAACTTGGACCTGCAGAATGTATAGGCATGCCATCTCCCTCTTTCAACGTGATATCTCTCAATAAAGGCAATATTACCCAAAAAATATATTTTAAAAGAAGAAGATTCAATTGCCTAAAACAAATGCCACAGATCAATAAGTCGGAGTCTATTGTCCAAATGTATGCTGGAGTTTTGATCCGCGGTAGCTCTGACAAGAAAATAACACTGGGACTGTTTCAGTGAATACTAATGAAAATGTTTTGTCCAAGTCACGCTCTTTAACACAAGTTTGAGTTTAAATCTGCAGATTCCTTGTAACAAAGGAAAGTCATGTTAAGAGTTATGTTCCATCAAAGTTATATCAGCAACAAATTGCTTTGCACTTTGCCAGTGTTTGGACAATGGGAGTTGTAGTTTCAATGAATCCCAGGGCACCTCCCCAAACATGGCACAGATCCTGTGGGGATCCCAGGGACATCCTCGGAAAGGGACTGGTCCGTTTCCTGGTCTCTGCATGCTGAATTCTGCCACCCTAGCGAGGCCAGGCTGTCACTCAAACCCGGGGCCGGGAATGGAACAAACCGACAAATAGGTCTTCTGTCCCTGGGATGTTAACCTTAAACCTTTTTCCCACATTCCTCGTCATGAATGACTTGGGTGTAGTACCCTAGGGTGGAGCGTTTGTTATGATGGCATAGTTTAGGGTCACCTTTCTCAGATGTTATCTCTTCCCTTTATGTTCTCCAACATGCTCTTAAAAGCCGGGCAGGGCCTGAGAAATGGCGGAAAATTGGCCACCACAAGGAAGACTTGCGAAGCAACCCAGCATGCGAGGCAGAGATTGGAAACTGAGCTGTTGTAATTACAGGCTGTGGAATAGATGTGGTACCCATTAACCAAAATGGTTGAATCAACAAAAATTGCTCACGGTTTTTTTTGCCAGCGAAGGGTCCAAAAAAAATTTCAAACTCTTAGCCCTTCCATTGCCTGCTATGTTCCAATGCCTACAGCAATGATCTGGCAAAATTATTGTCTGCGTGCGTAAATGCATTTTTCTCTGCCTTTTCTATTTCTAATTGTGATAAAAAAAATAGTTTAAGCCCACACAATTTGCATACAAGCATTCAAAATGTTCCCATAATTTTTGGTGTTTGCATTCAATTTCAATTCCATTTTACCCTAATTGTTTAATATGGACAAGCTAGTATTTCTTAAATAAGCCACTGAGGTCACAAAGAGGGCCCTTGAGGTTGACCCGCAATAATAAGCAATTACAGATTCATTGAAGGACGAGATTGTATTTGTTTAGGTCAGGTCATAAGAAATATAAAGCCCCAATTACATTTTCTTTGACCACATGAATGTGAAATGTAATCACAAAACGAATTGAGTTTGACATAAAGATAATAAAATTACATGTTTTGCGAGTGATTATAATTGAAAATACACGCCTCCATGTGCAGATGTAAAAAAAAACCCATAAAAATATATTTTTAGGGAGCTGTCTTTCACTCTCTTACCTCCCATTTTTTTCTTCCATTAAATTGCTAGTATATACAGTGCGAGGTGTGCCACCCTTGCTGTGATGTTTCTTATTATAAAGGGAGGTTGCGGTAGGTCGTAGTAAGAGCCAGGGGTGATGTAAATAATCCAGTCCTCACTCCCAAAGTCTCCTCGGAGCGCTAATTAAAAAAGAATCACGATAACAGAGGGTTCAGACCCACTGCCAGGTTTTTCTGGATCATTAGTTAGAGAAAGGAGGAGAGAGAGGAGTGGTTTGGAATTGCTTCTCGTTTAATAAAGTGCCGTGTGACTCTCCGGGCTACCAACTTCCATATGTTCCTTTGAGCCCCAAGTGGTGCTTTATCTGGGAAGGAAAGGGGAAAAAAAGCTGGGAGAAGAAAGAGGTGGGCGTGGTGACAAGTGCAAAAATCCACTTTCAACATCGCTGTAAAAAAAATCTGCTACCCTTTTTCGGTATTGAATGAGGATAAATCGCCATGCTTGTAATTTAGTCTGAAGTCAGTATAACTTCCTGAATTCCACATAAAAACAATTTCCAGTGAAAGGGACTGAATGTAAAAAGGTGTGTTTTATAGTTTGAAGACATTAAAAATAAACTAAAGGTTGACGTGTTGCTTCATATTTTCCCCCTAAATATGCCTTTAGAACTTCCTGATATTAAAAATACACAAGGTTTTGAAACATCAGAAACAGGTTTATCGCCAAGTAGGTTTACACATACAAGGAATTTGATTGGTGTATGGTGCATAACTAAGACACACAGACAGAAATTGTAAAATAATGAACTATCTATAACTATATACAATTTAATATAGAGTACTTACAAGAAATATAACATACACAAACAAGTAAAATACTCCAAAAAAATCCATCCCATTGATGGATAAGTGGATTTGTTCTGATGGCAGTGTCAGGCCCAAATGTACAGCCCCCTTAGACATGACTCATACACAGCCCTCAATAGCTTTGGTTAGGAGCGCAGGAGAGGAAGCCCTACTCAATCAAGTGCCAGCCCATAAATAAAATAGGCTGTGGCAGGGCAGTGCGCTTCTAATGGAGCAGCAGCCTCCTGTTAAGGTTTTCACTTGCTACCAAAAAGAACTCTGAGAGGGAAAAGGAAAGGGGGCATTTGGAAAAGTCGCTGCCGCAGGAGTAATACTTTCTAATTCAGATTGATGAGAATCTAATCCACCTTATAAGGTCATTCCAACATCAGAACCAAGCGGAAAGCAATTTTCAGCTGATGTCAGTTGGGATGGTGCAGCGCTCGATGCGTGCCGTGCCGGCAAGGAAGACAGCCGTTGGGGTTTGGTGGAGTGTGCCATTTTCCCCACTTGGTTATGGGATGACTCACCACTTTATCTCAGCCACGGAGTTCATTCCAACTCCCAAACATGGACTTATAATGCATATGTCCGTCTTCTGTTGGACCTGGCCACTAACTGTCTATCCATATGTCTTCAGAATCAGAATTAGAACCTATTTCTGGGCCTGCAGTGGATAAATTACTGCCGTTACAGCAGCATGAGATCAGTGCAGATGAAAGACAAGAGTAAGAAGAGTAGACATTTTAAATGAAGAGGCACATTGATAAAATACATCAAGAGTAAACTGTGGTAAAAAAATCAGAAGCATTATTTGAAAAAAGGAAGTAAACTTATAAAAGTACTGAAGGAGCTGCTAACAAATTTGTAAATAAGTTATAACATTCTTTGTAAAAAAGTGAAATCCCCCCTCCCCTGTTGGGCTTATCTTAATTTACATTTACCCTGCACAGAAATGAATACACTTGAATTATGCTGTTGTGCACATTTAATTCTTATCAATATCGCAATAGGGAGCGCAATATCCATAACGCACTTAGCGCAAGATTTGGTAAAAGGAAAAAGTATTGAGCTGTCCCGGCTTACAACGGTGTTCTATAGACTGAATGGAAAAAATCATCATTTTGGAAAGATTTTCTAAAAAAATCACATCAATGGTTATTTTTTAATCTCTTTTTCATTGATATTTCGAAACATTTCAAAAAAATTATAATTTGCAAATAATATCGCAATATCAGTCAATATAATGGCTTTCATCTATTTTTCGTGCAGCCCTAGTGTCGGAAGTGTCCGTGCCTTTTGTCCTTTTCTGTTCATGGCTGTTGTAACGCACACAAGTGCCGATTCATCCTTAGAGAAGTGACTCAGTCCCACAGTGCAACCTGGAAAAAGGATTGTGTTGCGCTGAAAAGACACTAATGTACACACTTAAAACTCACAAATCTTACACTCTCCCATCCTCTGGCCCCCTCCCCTCCCCCC
>NW_011339151.1:13858-16062 GCF_000735185.1 Notothenia coriiceps | reverse complement strand
GTGTGCCTTGGCAGTCTGATTTTTGCCTTAATCGAGCAGCCCTAATTCAGACTGCGCAAAGTATTTTTTGAATAGGGTATTACTATTTATCCTGTAATTCTGGATGACCTAATTTAGTAATAAGGCTGTGTCATAATGAGACCCTACAGCAATTTATGACGGTGGCTTCGCACAACGCTTGCAAACAAACAAAATATTACTATAAACTATTAATTACGTTTTAATGCGCCAACACTGGTGACTATTGCAACCCCAAACAATTGCGGTGCAGACACACTGCTTTGTTTATTTTTAGCTCCTGGGGTGTTGTGCAGTGAGTTTATTTATCTTCCTCGCTTCTCCATGTTTTCTCTGGCTTTGGGGGGAGAGGGGGGATGGGGGGGGCAGAAAAGTGCCACCACCTTCTCCTGGGAATTTCACAGCAAGTGCTCCCTGCCTCTGGAAAAGAGTTGGCGATAATGCCGGGGCTATCCGGAAGAGGAGGAGGAGGGGAAACGGGGAGTTTGTAACCCAAAATAAAGAAAAGAAAGAAAAGAAATTGACACGCCTGTAGATAAGGGGGCTGTGGGAGTGAATGGTGTGATATTAGAAGTGTTGGGATAAGCCGGGAGATAATCCGCTCACCCCTGGATTTCCTCTAGCTACTACAGCAATAAAGCCTTCCCGGACAAAAGCGCCAAATATCCAATAAGTAGCCTTCTTAACGCGCTACGCATTCCTGCTGCCGCTGCCTTCGTGCCGGAGCAACCGCAGAATCAGCGTGCCCACACACACTAGAAAAAAACACTGCTTCACTAACTTCTGAGCCTCCAGACAATTAAGGAGGGATAAAAGGTGACACAAACAAAATAAAATAAAAATGTCCTACATTGCTCTGGCAATTCTCCTTGGCAACTGAGATATCAGCGGGAGGCCGTGGAGTCTTTTTGCTCTCATATGTAGGAGAGAGGGGCTTAGGAGTGAAATCCTATTAAAGTACTCTTATGTGACAAACATGGACAGGGCTCCATTCAGACCCCTGGCTGAGTTAGGCATCTCGCCGCCTTCCATTGTGGCCGAGCAACGGCCCCCTGGAGATCAAGCCATCAGTGTGATGTGAAGCCCAGTTTAAACTGACAGATATATCTCCAACATATGTTCGCCTTACTGGAAACAGGCACTTTTGAAAATGATTAACATCTGCCATTATAGGAATTGTTCTCGCTAAAATAACAACTGAACGTGCAGCAGATTTAAAAAAAGGTAAAATGTAAACATTTTGCTATGTTGATTGTTGCTGATCACGTTCATTTTGAATAATTTGGCACATTTATATTGGTTGTTTCTGTAATGTTCAACAAGAACATGCCACGCCATTTAGTTTTAACTGATGTAAACTGCTTAAAGATGTGTCGGAAGTGTCCCGACCCTTAGCATATCACGTTCAATGTGTTGTGCTAGTCAATAGAAACACTTGCATTTCCGTTTCTTGTATTTTTTCATTTATCATTTATTCGTGAAAAACTACTTGGCAATAAACCGGTTTCCGATTGTGATTCCTCAATGAATGTATTAATATGAAAAGGTGACTCCACCTTTTCCAAAAAACTAGTTAAAACTTTAATGTAACTTGTAACACACTTTCCTTTTGCTGATGAATAACTTTAAGGGATACATTTAAAATGGTCACTGTTGTGTGTTATGCCATAATTAAGTACATCATCGTGTGGTTTAGCCAAACTGATTACTTAACGGTGCATAAAAAAATATATTTACTCGTGTTCGTTGATGTAGAGTTCCGACAACTCATGCCATGCCTCTTGGTCCGCAACAAACCTGTAAACGCAAAAATAAAATCTCTTTTAAAAAAGGGAATTAATTCGTAACACAGTAAAGTAAAAGTGAGTATAAAACTATAAAAATGACAGACATCCAACTATTGAGACATGAAAAACCATTTGCTGGCATTTGGAGCACAAGTTGTGCCAGCTCAATTGAAAGCAAACTCGCTTTTTAATTAAAATAAAAGCCAGGGAAGGAGGGGGGCCCTGACCCTCTCCCCCTCTCTTGGAGAAACACTCACTGCTCCAGATACTCGTTGAGCTCCCGGATGGCTTCGGCGCTCTTCCCCTGGGCCTTCAGTATGGAGATCTTTCGCTTCCTCGCTGCCTGTAGAGCAGAGAGAGTAAACAGGATTAGGAGCTGGAGTGTTTGTCTAAAGNAAA
>NW_011339151.1:4519-13665 GCF_000735185.1 Notothenia coriiceps | reverse complement strand
TTTGCTAACCTCCAAAAGAAACAAATATAATTCTTACAGCCTCGCACATGATGGTGGCTACAACCTTTACTCGAGCACTGTGGTGAAGAGCGGGCTTTGGAGCTGTCGTAGAGAGCAGCCTGGGGATGGTGGGGGTTTAGACGGCTTTAGAGGAAGAGGAGAAGAGGTAAGGGTTTGGCTCTGGGACAGGATTCTAGTTGATGGCTGATGCAGCAGGATTCTCTTGCAGGCCACGGCCACTGCATGAGCACATCTGAAAGTCTTTATGGAGAGGAAGTGGTAATTGTAAGCAGCCCCCCAACCTTCCAAGCCCTCTGATCTCCCCCTCCCTCTACTAGACCCCTTCCCCCTGTTTATTTCTTTCTTTCTCTGTCCCCACCTTCCTACGCTGCTAAACTTTCAGCTTGTTACTATGGCAAACTTTAAATAGACTGATAGGGTCTTTATGTTGTGGCAGGCAATACTCGGATCATTAGTTTCCCCTCTTTCGCATCTTAGCATTTGCGTTGTTTGTTTAGATCCTTTCCTGTCTATTATCCTACCAGCAATCAACCGCTCCAGAGTTCACTAGCAAGCGGCCCGAGACCACCTCTTTGAGGCGGACCAGAGTCTGGTTGTTTAGTTCAGAGGAGATATGAGATTGCGTTCACACCAACCCAAATTAACTGCAGCAAGGGGTTAAACGCTCCAGGGTTCGATTCAACCGTACTAAACAAGGCTTGTGTGAAGGCGACCTAAGTCTCATAGCCGCTCCGCTAACCGATTTACCGGCTAGGATCATAAACAAACTTCTTCAGAGACTGGGTGCTTCTTGCTCTCTGCACGTGCCACACCAAACTGAACTGCTCAGTTGGCTTTTGTCTCCCTTGTAGTGGAGATCAGCTCCAGGTGTGTGGCTCTCCACCTGCTCCCAACACTGCCAATTGGTAGAGGGTGGAGCCACCTGGCAAGAATGGAGAGGCCTCTGACTACCCTGCCTCTCCACCCCTTACAAGGCCCTAGGTCTTATATTATTATTTTGTTCCTCTGCTGTGACATGTTTACATGATTTAATGTTAAAAAGTGCTTTTCTCCCTCATACTGCCTGTGCTGCAGCACCTCTTTCACCCTCTGTGAAATAATTAAGATGTTCTTGAAGTGGGGTTGTACAAGGGTCTTCTCAATAGTTAGTCTATATTATACAGTGGATGGCCCAAGTTTAGAGAGACACAGGGCTACCAGCATGGAAGCAAAGCGCTGTACTTCTATCGAGTAGCAACAAAACATATTTTAGCCACCTAAACAAAATTACCACCAATCAATATCAGAGAAAATATTCTAACATCAGCTTACACTTTTTTATAGGTGACTTCAATATTTTTTGCTACTGCCAAATATCCAGGTATTCCCATCTGTTCTTCCAAGCTGGGGACGTGCTGATGATCCGCTTTAGGTCATGCAGTTTTAAAAAATCCAAATTATACCTTTTTAATTTCCAGGATCTGCTGATAGACAGCCAGAGAAGTGTGTTGGTAGGTCTGCTACTGTGTCGGCTGGCTTCTGTTTTGTTTGGCGTACAGACGTTTTATGGCTTTGTGTTCAGTGATATACAGTATCTGAGCGCATCTTGGCCTGGGCCTGTGAGGGGGAAATGGTGTATTAGAAGTGGAGTGGCAGAAGATTAGTGTGAGGTCAACAGCTCAGCAGTCTGCTGCTGAGAAGTGATCTCATCTGAGTATAGGCACAGTATGCCAGCTCTTACTGTAGTGCTGACCTCAGGAAGGTAGTTAACTACACATTATAGCTGAAAAAACACACACAGACTCACCAGATTGAGCCTCAGTGTCCCCAAAGGGGGAAAAATCACCACAGCAGATAGGCTTTTACCTTTTCCAGCTGTCTGGACTGAGTAACCTTTACGGTAAGCTCGTAAATAAACATAACGGCACGTTTATCTCCACAACATAGGCTTCAAACCGACCCGTACCACACATAGTTTTAAAACTAAGATTTATACCTGTGAATTTATTGGGCATGGATGTTGTGCTTCACAGTTGAGCAAGCTAAAGGATGACATATGCACAGCTGTATCAATCGGCTTACTGTTTTCCTTGTCGTGTCCGCAGCTATGGAAAAGCCGCGTTTTGCCTGGAGGAGCTGATGATGACCAATCCTCACAATCACTTGTACTGTGAGCAGTACGCTGAGGTAGGTACAGCCGCCTGGATGTCCATCATCGAGCATGGGGGGCAAACTGGAATAAATGTTAACCTTCTGTCAATGGCGCCTCTCTGTAAAAACGGAGAGACGTGCACTTAACGTCACTGGGAATAAAGGCTCCTGAAAGGACGTGTGTTTACACAGGGTCGTTATGAATTGCTTATTCAGATGTCATGCTGTCATTCCTCGAGCTGCCCCTTTGCACAGCTTATTGGCCGTGTTTAATGCCTCGTCCTCCGTCTCCTCACACAGGTGAAATACACTCAGGGGGGGCTGGAAAACCTGGAGCTGTCCAGAAAGTATTTCGCCCAGGCGCTGAGGCTGAACAACCGAAACATGAGGGCATTGTTTGGTCTGTACATGGTGAGTACTGCTTTGCATGAAGAGAAAGTAGGAGAGAAAGGGAGAAGAAAAAAAACAGTGGAGAGTTTTTTTGTAACTCTGTGGTTTGTCAAGGTTGAGGCTGGCCACTGAGTGTGTCAAGCACCACTGTACTCACTGTGTGTGTATGTGTTTTCGGGGGGAGTGAAAGGGGGCTCTCAGACAGGTCACTGCTGACTCAGACGGTGAACTCCAGCATCGGAAAAGTCTGCCCCTCTGGAGCCCTTTATTTTAGTAATAATACCCCTTCGGTGAGACATTTTTTTTTTTACGTGTATGACTTAAATAAATAAAGAACTCACAGAGTTAGAAAAGAAAAGAGCAGAACAACCGCTGCAAGCATTTTGTCACAGGCAAATTACCCGACCAGGTGCCAGTACCATTGTAGTTACGCCCCTTTTCATCTACATATTTGTTTAAACAGGATGTTGTCTGCTAGTGCCAATGCATCATACGTAATTGAGACTTGACATAAAAACATAAACGAAGCGGCACAGGGAATAAAAGGTGGAAAGGGGGAAGCAGGTCGAACACACAGAGCTCCAGTGTTTTCCTCAAAACGGCACTGGGATTCTTCAAATAGTCCAAACACCTCGCGAAATCCCAAAACCGCTACGAAGATGCAGGGTCAAAACGGAGACTTCTGTTAACTCTCACGCTCGTCTGGACACAAAGCAGGTCCCTGTACGGCTTCCTGACAAGTCATCAACTGACACTTGGGTCTTTTAATGGAGACTTCAGCTGGGAGTTTTTCCTTTTTTCTTATCAGTCACTGTGCAGATTGTCAACGGGCCTCGGTGGTCCAGATTTTGACAGGTGCAAGAAGTTTAGCGAAAGGACAGGAAACGTTCACCAACTGAGTCATTTCAGACCTGGTAGCACTGACCACACTCGGGTTGTGGGTGAGTTACTCACAACATTAGCGTGGGGATTCCCCTCCATAACAGGATAGCCTGTCTAGGATGACATGATCTAAATTAGGGTTCGTAAGAAAAAACTGATGCTTACTAAAAAAAATACAGAAACCAAACCGTCTACAGAAACCCAGGTCTAGGTTGATTGGTTTGTAGTTAAAGTTTCAGCGGAGGGCTTTGAAGTGCATGCAGGGTAAGCCCTCTGGGGTTTGCTGTGTGGAGATGATGGAAGGAACATGGGAAAGACATGGGATTTGTGGTTCGGAGGGGAGCTGTCGAGGCAGGCAAAGACCGTGATTCACACAGCGCTCCTCTCGCTGCGCGCCACTTTTTTTCCCTTCAACATCAAGATCCTTTTATCGCGATGAATCAATGGTGTTGGAGAAATTAGGCCCCTGTTAAGTGACAATTTACGTACGAAGCATTAAAACACTCACTTTTTCCCCTCCCCATAAATGATTTCTCCCGTGTCATCAGGCCAAGGTCTGTTTTCTCTCTCTTCGTTTCTTCTGCCACAATGACTAGTGGAGTGGTGGATGGTAAACGTGGTTGACCATTCATCTCAATTACGCTTTTTATTGCTGTTTCACCAAGTTTTGATATAAGAAACACCCCCTTTTCCTTCTTTTTGCTTCTTCTTCATGTGTTTATTTCTTCTGTTTTTTCCTCTAGTCTGCAAGTCACATCGCTGCTAGTCCAAAAGTTAGTGCCAAGGTGAAGAAGGACAATATGAAGTACGCCGCCTGGGCTGCCACTCAAATAAACAGGGCCTATAAGGTGAGTCATGTAACAATTGTCCCTGCCTTTATAATCTAGCTTCACTATTATGTTATTCTTGCCACTATCGTCATAGCCGCCATTAGTAGTGTCTCGCTCGTCTACTTTAAAACATGTCACATTTTGCTATTGGAAACATTGGCATTTTGACTGCCCGGGCTGAGATCGAACAGCAAAACCAATGAACGGGTTAGGTTTGGGCCAATTGCCCCCTGAGCCACATTCGCCAAAGCTGGACTTCTAACCCCAAATCATATTTCTTAGGATATTTGTTTTGTTTTAGCTTTCATATGCTATTCACACACAATATCCAGAAATCCTCTCATTTGCATAGCATATAAATATCCATCAGCACCACCAAATGACCCCTGAACGCACAGCAGCCCCGGAGAAGGCCTTTTTTGACGTGCAGTGTTTTGTAATAACAACCCCAGTGTCTTTCCCCATGTCTGGGTACATTTACTGTTAATGTGTTGATTTAAGGCCACAGCGTCTGCTAAGACTTTATTCCACACCCCGGCCTCACAGATGAGCCACAGGCTGACTCTCCCAGGACCACAATCGCACTAAACTGTAGCAGAAAGTTGTATAGTTCAGCGGTTCTCAATGCGAAGTTCAGTGACCCTCAAGAGCCATTAAGCTGAAACTTGGAAGTCCCCGGCATATTCACGAGCCTAATTGTAGATTTGAGTGCTATTTCTCCAGTTGCAGCATGTGTTAACTAGATATACAGTTATCATTAAGACCATTTAGTTTCCATTTTTCGTTCAGACCAGAGGAAAGAAAACATCTAAAAAACACATTTAGGTGTTTTTTTTATTACAAAATCTGTCTATTTGCGTCTTAAAGAGGCCATTTTATGCTCACTCTTCATTCTTCCAAATGTATTAAATGTAATGTCCATCCCTATTTCTAAGTTTATTCATTCATGAATACACTTAGAAATAGGGATGGACATTTAATACATTTGGTATCAATATTGCACTACAGACGAGCACAATATCCAATTCGCACTAAGCACAACTACTATTTTTAGTTAAAGGGGCCTTATTATGCTTTCCCCCCCCAAAGTTCATTTTTGTATTTTGTGCCTCTCCTGTGACATGTTTACATGCGTTATCGTTCAAAAAATGCTAATTTGTTCTCACTACCTTGCCAATAGAAGTGAGGGTGTGAATCTTAGCCTTTACAGACCATTTACAAAAAACGATATGACACACTGCAGGGAAGGGAAAAGCACAATAGGGCCCCTTTAACATTTCTCCAAATTTGACAAAAGTGAGCATACAAACAATAATTGTCAGTCACAATGTGGGGAAGTTTCATGGTGATATCCATCAGATTACTTTTAACTTATTCATTTGTAGAGTAAATCAATTCATCTGGGATGATATTTGAATTACTGTCCCTAAAATAAAATCTTAATGGCCAAATAAATCCATTTGTGCTAGAAAAATGTTCTGTAAAAATGATGGCATTGATCTATTACTACACCGAGAGTAAAGAAGTTGTCCAAAAATGGGAGATAAATTATGGAACTCTGTGTGCTGACATTAGTATTCGCACATGTACGCAATGCAAAGGCATGGGGAAAAAGTGAGGAGCCGCTCACATGGTATCACTAAAACGGTTTATGCTGTTGTCATAGCAACCCAAAAGCATATTTAAAAAAAAATAAAAAATCATCACTTGGGCCATATGTGTTGCTTATTCGGGCACGACAGTTAAACATGTAATAAGCGGTTCCTCGCTCAGCATGTGTGGCTCCTTTTGAGCGAGAGGGGCTCCCCGCTGAGCCTCTAAGTCCTCGTCTCACCACACGAAGGGACACGTTTCACATGTCAAGCACTCAGACAAGTATGAGGGCTCAATCGGAAAAAAGTGTGCATGTGTCACGGTGAGCGGCTGCTGGAGAAGTTTCATGGGAGAACTACGAGCTTTTACTCGTTCCTGTAGGCTTGATTTAACATGTAATAACTGCCGAGGGGTTTTAAATCAGGTTAACACTTCATACGATATGGATCTCCTTGATAGATTGAAAAACGCATAGGCGCTTTGGTCAACAATAATAGTCCATCAAATGCCTCGATTGATGTGGAGTTCTCACACTTTGATCCGTACACTCGCTGACCTCACCTCGCTGTCTCAGAATGTCTTTCATCCCGGCAGGGAACAAGATAAAAATCTCAAACTGCTAAATTTTCGAGCATAAATCTGTGGCTCAAAGGAAGCAGAGAAACAAAGTGTGAAGAAAGAAAATCATACTCGAATGGAACTCAGCCGCGTCCACATATCTGAAGTGTAACATAATCCATGGCACTGACACTGTCCTTCAATTAAACTTCTGTTCTGGCCACATGTTGCACTTATTAGTCTAAAATATCTGATTCTAACTGGTTATGAATCCATTACCGGCAGTTGACAGGCTTTATATAAGTACATCAAAAAAGCTTGGAAACGGACACATTGTAACATTACTCAATGGGACTCCATCTTAAACTTGTTACAGGGTTTTGACAGTAGCATGAGCAGTAGTGGAGCACATGTGTTCCTTGCTAGATATTTGTCTTTATTGCCAGAGAGGGGTGGCAGAAGATTTTCCCACAGACAGGAATCACAAGTCTGTCTTCAGTTCAGCAGATTCTTCGTGCTTATAGCTTTATGGGCATACATTTCAGCTGTCGATAAACACGTACAGACAATATTATGTATGAAAAATAATATATTTTTTGACCAAAAAGTATTTCAGAGTCATTGAGTTGAGTTATTCATCCTTTACTCCTCTAAATGGATTTACAAGACTCATTTAGTTTAAACCATGAAGCTGATATGTAGGCATTTCTCAATAATGAAGTTATCGATTTATCCCACGATGTATGGACATGACAGGAAGCATTTTGGTTGATCTTGATGTTGTCATTCTGTTAACATGTGCGTTTGTTTGGATGAGAATGTGATCAACATAAGAAAAGATAAACCTTTAAGGTTCTCCGTAGGGAAATGTAGGTTTTATAGCAGAAAAAATAGGGACAATATATTGTTTTGTACGTCATGCTGGCAAGACGTTTCAGTGGAGTTATGAGGACAGACTGAAATAATTCAGCTCCACTCAGAGATCAGTGGACAAAGTTTTTAAAAGTTCTGACTGAGTGTGGTTTTCCCCCACCCCCTCTGTGATGATAATGAGACACCTCAGTCAGTCACACCTTTGTCCTCCAGGGAGTGTGAGCTTCTGCCCTCCTCTACAACCTCATTTTATGGAAGAAGACAAATCCAATGATTGAAACTGTCCCTCTATCTTGTCTGGTAGTGCTCTAAAAAATGCCCCAAAGTTAAGCTAATTTCTGTTGAGTGAAATTGGCCTGAATTGATGTTTAACTAGAACATTTGACAAATCCAATGCTGTAAGAATCCTGTAGTAGTTGCCAGGTAATGATTATGTCGTGCCCCGAGTGTATGTACAGTATGTGTATGCAAGTCTAGCACTTGCAGACGTTTTTCTTTTTTAGTTCCCTGTGCGAGACAAGATGAATGACGAGGTGTAAGGTTGCCTCACCACCTCCCGACTTCTGAGATCTTTTTTAAAAGGAGCGGCACGCGGTGTGAGGCCTCTGTTACACAGCTGCAGGCCACTGGGTGCTTGTGCACGCTGATTAATGGCCCTTTTTTCTTTTTTTTATATATAAAACGTCGCTCGTGTCAGTCGTCCACTTTTATTAGGGCCCCGGTACCTAGTGATTGTCATACCTCACTGTGAGAAAAAAGGTGGGTAGGTGAGTGCAAGTGGGAGCAGACGTCAGCGAGAGGTCACGACCCACTGAGACTCATTTACAACAAGAGAAACGTAATTACCTCAGCGGGGTCGGTTGACATGTTAAGGAGCTGTAGATGTGGGGCTCGGAGGCAGTGTAACTAAGTACCAATTTAAGTATTATTTTGACGTGTATTTGCCTATTTCCATTTAATGCTATTTCATACTTCTAATCCATTACACTTCAACAGGAAATATCATATGTGACCCCTTCTATCGAAATCAGTTGGAAGTCGCAACGGCTCATTTCAAAATAAACGTGGATTTGCATAAAAAAAATAGTTTTTCGGGGTTCGGGTGTTTTGTTTGATTTTAAATAAACAAAGTCTTGGCTTTCAGAATATGAAACTTTTATTTCCAATGTTGAATGCTCAATTCTGATTGGTACATTTGGACATTCAGAGGTTGTTAATAATCGATAACACACCGCTGCTAAGGATAAGATGACCGTTGCTAAGGAGGATCAAGGGACATAAGGAAAGAGGTTAAAAGACAGAGCATTCTAAGATGGTGCAACTTCCATTAAACCTTATCACCCCCAGGACAAACAAAGTATTCCAAATCTGATTCTGATTAGTACATTTGTGCTTTTACTGAAGTACACTTTTGAATTCAGCACTTTTACTTGTAATGTAGTGTTTTAGGACCTAAGTATTTCCTCTTTCACTTAAGAAAAAGATCTGAGTACTTACTCCACCCCTGCTTGGAGGTACAAGGGGGGCTTCAAAGCAGCACTGCCCTCCTGCCCTAACTCTCGCAACAGATTCCCTGATTAGCTCCTCCGTCACGAACCAAAGGCTCCCCGCTGCGCCGGGACTCTATTATCAGACGCTCTAAATAGATCTGGAGTGTGTGCTCGGCCTCCACCGCTGTAGAGCAGGGCAGGAGCTAATATGCTTCTCTCACCTCAAGCAAAGGAGATAATTGACTACCGGGGCTCGGGGTAATGGCACATTAGGGCAGCAAGGCAATGAAATGCACTGATCATTATAGCTACCCCACCACACACACACACACACACACACACACACACACACACACACACACACACACACACACACACA
>NW_011339151.1:0-4458 GCF_000735185.1 Notothenia coriiceps | reverse complement strand
ATGTTACATTTGTAGGAGAATGAGTCACACTTGGAAACTTCGTAGCCAATTGCACACCTTAGCCAACTGTCTTAAGATGGAGTTTGGCAAAAGAGGAAGGAAAAAAACGTTAGCCATGGAAATAGGCTAGGTTTAGGCTACAGCTAGCTCCTGTTTGAAGCCAGGCCAAATGTTGGATGAGAAAAAGCCTCACAGCATTCAAAGCATTTCTTTATGTTGAACATGGCATTGAGGGGTGTCAGTTTGAATGTGTTGTTCCACAAAAAGGTTGAGGAAGAAAGCCAAATGGTCTCAGTGAGGGCACAATCCTGACCCCCTGCCTGACTGAACCACTGCCGCCCCAAAGACTTAATGTTTAATATTTAATAAATATCAAACATTGCAATCCAGGCCACTCTCCGCTGCCGTCTGAAAAGCCATGGTAGACTTCTTTGTTTACTTCCTTAACATAGTGACATCACTATGTAGTACTCTCGTTTCTATTCGCTGCACATTGTAAATCATAGGCTCAGGGGCGGGATGTCTCTAAGCAGTTGACAAATCACAACAGAGCCGGCCAGCTAACCAATCAGATCAGACTGGGCTCTGTTTTCAGCCTGAGGGTGAAAAGAGGTGCTCCAGCACAGGCAGTATGAGAACAATAAAGAGCTTTTGAACATTAAAGCATGGAGACATGTCACAGTAGAGGCCCAAAATACAAATATGAAAATGAGCATAATAGGGCACTTTAAATCTCTTTCTCTTACTGGTATCTAGATTTACTGTTAAAAATACTTTTCATCTTATTTTAGAATCATCGCGCCAAGATTTATTTCTATCTATAAATGTGGGTGAAGCGAGGCTAATTACACTGACCCTTTATTCCACCCCTGGTCCCCTGCCCAAGGTTAAGGAAGTTGTCTTCCTCTTCGCTATTTTTCGAGGCGATGCTTCGTCCATTGCAAAGTTTAATTGGGAAGAAGTGTGTGTGCCTGTACGTGCATGCATGAGTAATCCTGGATGTGCTTGTGGATTATAATTTGCGGCACTTCCTGTGAAAACCCCGTGGACACAGTGCAGAAATTAGAGCTCAGTGTTATGTACTCCTGTACTAGAGGCCATGGAAGTGGACTAATCATGTGGGCATCCTGATTCTGAGCGATCACAAAGTGGCTCTTATGGAACAGTTGAGGAGAAAATCTGGCTATCGTTTCTCTTTACCCGTTTATCAATGCTATTTAATGACCACTGCAGCAGAGGGTGCTTGAGGTTAACGAGTAATGCTGCTTTCAAATGTGTTTGGCCTTTTGTTGGCGGCGGAACCTAATGAGCCAATGTTCTCTTCTCCCCTCACTTCTGTCTCTTTTTTTTACTTTTTCTCTGACACGCAGATGGCTGGTCGCGGGACCAAGGAGAACAAATGCTCCATGAAGACGGTGGAGGAGATGCTGGAGTCCATGCAGATCACCATGTCCTAGACGCCCTTCCTCCTGCCCAGACTCGGAGCAACACGGCAACTCGGATAGCCTTGCAATGTGACCACCACCGGATCTTTCTCTCTTTTCTTCTTCTATTCCTTTTTTAGTATGTATCTGTAATTGATTGGACTTGACACGGACAATGGAAGACATTTGTTTCCCTCAAGTGCAACAATTTCCCCCACGCATCTGGAACAGCAAATTCCAAGTACTCCAATTTATTTAAACAAGCTATACTTAGTATTAACTCTGTAATTTTCCATCCCCATCCCATGTTTTCTTTTAGGTTCTATCTCTTAACTGATGTAATCACATCAGGGTTTTTAAACTACGTGACCATGTGTAAGAAGCTGTACAGTAAAAGCTATTTATGAAGACAATGTGGAGTCCCACTTGTCTGCACTGAGGTCCTTTACTGTTTCCTGAGCTATCTGTAAATGAAACATCTTTATCTAATGAAACTTGTTTTGTCTAATCTAATAAAATGTCTTAATAAAAGTAGAAATGATTGCCAATACATTTTCTGAATGTCTCTTTGATTAGATTAGAAATGCCTTATCGATCTCAAATTGGAAAATTGTGTTGCTACAGCGGCATGTTAAGAAAGCATTGCACGAGTTAAAATGTATATAACAGTAGAAAATATACATCAACATTTTTTAATTAACAGCATATATAATATTTACATTCTAAATAAAAAATATACATAAAATAGGATACTATGCACATACATTGTATTTGTGTACAGTTTTTTTTAAATAAAAATGGTCAGGTAGAGTTTGTATCAGGACCTCCATGCGTCCAAAAAGTCACTATGCAGTGACATTGACATATTTGAACCTGCTATAAATATGCTGGACCAGGAAGAGCGTCATAATGATGGAAGAATTGGTAACAACAGTAACATAAAAAAAAGCTACTCTCGGGATTTCCATCTGCAAAATCCTGCTATTCAATTACCATGGACATCAGCTGAACCAACTTCAGCACACTAAAGAACACCTCTGTCATTTCAGTTTAGAGAGCCTCGGAGAACGCTGCCAGTAATTAACACGCCACAAGTTGGAAAGAAAAAGCAAATTACACTCATGAATCTGGGAACTTTCATGACAGGCAGGGAAGAAAGCAGCCTGGTTTCCTCTGCTGTTAGAGCTCGGTGCAATTGTGGAATCAGAGTTGATCCAAATGATCATCTAAAGCTGTCACTCACCCGTGCCGGGTCAGCTGTTACTTCCATTTCTTTTTTTGTTTATTAAGTCGCGGCAACTGTCTCATCACTCTCAGGCTGATGGAAATCTTGAGTGTTCGGTTAATGCTCTTACTTTTTTTTTTTTTTGGACGGCTTCTTAATTGAGAGAGGTCACCAGCTCAGAAGCCTGGGAGTGTGGAAAGCTGGACTTTTTTTAATACCACTTGGTCAGTTGATGAATGTGTCTGCGTTTGAGTTGCCTCACCAATCTGGCGGAACCAATGAAAGCCAGGGGGACGTTTGAGCATAAACTGACTTGAGTTATTTTTTACAGGAAAAGGGCTGAGGCTAAAAGAAGCCTCAGTGGACTTCACAGTTTGTACAGAATATCAGTATGACAATACGACACCATCTCTCCTTAGACCCTCACATCGTACAAGGAAAAACTTCCAAAGAAACCCCACAGTTTAAAGGGAAAATGGGAGAAACCTCTGGGAGAGCATCAGAGGAGGGATCCCTCTCCCAGGACGGACAGATGTGCAATAGATGCCGTGTGTGCATATAAAAGATAATACATTAACAACATAGGTAGTCCAAATGTTTAGAAATGCATGTGTCTTTAATAAGAAGATGAATCCACAAAGATGTCAACAATACTGTCGGAGCCTTCAGGGAAGTATGATGAGTCAGGCAGGACCGCAGAGACCGGTTCAGCCACGACTCGAAATCCAGGACTCAGGATGCAGGGCTCAGGATCCAGGACTCAGGATCCAGGACCACAGCAACAGGCACAGCCACGACTCAGGATCCAGGGCTCGCGATCCAGGACTCAGGACCACAGCAACAGGATCAGCCACGACTCAGGATCCTGGCGTAGATAGACACCACAAAGAAATTTGGGGGAAGCTGGGTTATTCAGAACATGAGAGTACACAGGTACAGACGGAGAGAAGGAAGAAGTAAGGTGTCCCCCGAAAGTCTAAGCCTATAGCAGCAAAATTAGGGGCTGAATTTAATCAGCCCTAACTGTAAGCTTTATCAAAAAGTGTCCAAGGCTGGCACTGAGAGAAGATCTATTACTCATCCTGTCTTACCTAGAATTCTTAAAACCTGTTAAGCCCCGAGCCTGTTTTTCAGGTCTCAGGCTCGAAAATGACATTCCCAGAACAAATGACCATAAATTAATAATCTTTTTTCTCAAAACAAGGTTACACATGTGAGTTGGATGTAGAAGTGTCAGAATCAATATAGATGTTTTTATTTTAAAGTAAATTCAGATTGAACACAGTAAAAAAATGTAAATTATTGTGTCCGTCCAAAGAAAAAAATTACTTATAGTGAAAACCACCCTTGAATGATGGGATGGTAGACTAAAAGCTTTAGGAATCCAAACTACAACATATAATAAGTACCCCGTATCAAGATTGATGCAAAACAAGTGACATTTGACCTTTTTAGGGAGACCTCAACTATGAGAGACAAAATGAGAAAAAAAAATCCAGAAAATCATATTGTCCATCCATCCATCCATCTTCTCCTCCTCCAGACGTTCCCAGTTCACCCGAACTACACGTTTGGGCTTACCAGGTCTATCCAGAGGCTTCCCCCGCCACTCGACCCAACTCACCACCAGATGGTGATCAGTTGACAACTCCGCCCCTCTCTTTACCCGAGTGTCCAAAACATACGGCCTCAGGTCCGATGATACGATAACAAAATCGATCATGGACCTTCTGCCTAGGGTGCTCTGGTACCACGTACACGTATGAGCATCCTTATGTTCGAACATGGTGTTTGTTATGGCCAATCCAT
>NW_011339150.1:0-2496 GCF_000735185.1 Notothenia coriiceps | reverse complement strand
AAATATTGAAGTTGAAAGCATCAATCTGGTGCACTTTGAGAGCAACATGAAGAGATCTATGGATACCTCTCTCAACACCTATGAAACAGAACTGTAAACAGATTTACTATTTCTTTATGGATATTTTACAAATCACCCTTTTAAACTTTATTCTTTTTTAAATGTCATATAGTATTTCATACCTGTTTTTAATTTATTCTCTTATTTTTTTGTAACTATAATGATCATATAAACGTGTGCCTCGGAAATAATTGTTTACATTAATGGTGACCAAAACATTTGAGACCCACTGAGATAACACTGAGAGAGTCCTTTAGCTCACTGAGTCTCTCAGTCTGACAGGAGAGGACTCTCCTCCACTTTGTTGTTGAAAAAACTCTTTATATCATTTAGCGTAGCTCGCTAGCACCAGAAGCTAACAACAACGATCTCCGGTACCGGTGCGCTCTCTCTCTCTCTCTCGCTCGCGCACACACACAAAATGGCTCGTTCCACACACACACAGAGCCGAGCTTTAATGAAACACAGAGACCCAGAAGTAATAGTACTGCATCATATTATTTTCGAATCAATAATTTTTCAAAATATGATATATATATTTTTTTAATAACCATTTTTCCTCCTGGTCTCTCGCGCCCCCCATGTCATGCCTCTGCGCCCCTCTGGGGGGGGGCGCGCCCCCCACTTTGAGAACCACTGCGCTAATGGTTTGATCTGAACAATCTGCCCTCGTTGCAGCCTGACTTATAGCTGTTGTTCCCCGCAGGCTGCAGGTGTTTGTGATGCTGCCAGGGAGCAGGTGTGGAGGAAGGCGCACACACCCCAACGCACACACACATTGCTTACACTCAGGTGAACAGACTATAAATAAGCATGTGTGCTTAAACTCAGCCAGGTGGTCAAGTGTTGCTGCAGTTTTAGCTGTAAGGGCATCTAATATGCCTTTCTACCTCATTTACTTGGATGAAAACACACACACACACAATAAGTAAGGCTTCAGCTAACCCTTATATAATAATTAAATAATCTAAATATTCAGTTTAAAGAGGCCCAATTAGGTTTTTTGTAGTTTTATTTTTCCTGTAGTGTGTAATATAGGCTTTTGTGCATGTAAATGGTCTGCAAATCCCAAAGTTCCTCTCCCACACACTCCCTCCTTGCCTGAAACGCCTCCATGTATTACTTCTGGAAACAGTTATTAAACAGTACAATTATGAAACCTGAAAATGAGCATAATAGAGCCACTTTAACATGATATAAAACAGCGAAAATCAGGAAATCTCCGTTTTGGAGAGTGTGTAAACTGCATTAAAAAATATTTTAACTATTAGTTGATTATCAAAATAGATAGCAATTGTCTTCACGATGCTCCACTTATTGTTGCAGCTCTAAAAACAAGGGTCTAAAATATAATCTTTTAATAGAATAGTCCATGTCACAAAAGGTCCGAACTGTTCAGCCATCAGATTAAATGTGTGCTCACGTCACCCATATCCAAAGATAGCACACAGTCCTCTGGGCCTACAGTCTATTATCAGAGCACGTACTGTGAGTAGTTGGCACGAACTGAACGATAAGTACAGAGGATATAAAGAGGGAGCACTACAGGGAGAGAGAGATAGAGGGTGCTGCTGATGATGACCTTGATGTGACTTTGACAAATGCCTGTGGAATAACAAGTACCTCGGCCGCCTACCTTAAACCCCCCCCGCTCTCTCGTCTCCTCCCACTCCCCCCCTGACTCATCTTTCCTGCAATCCTCATCACAGCTCTCCTGTATTTAATCTATCTAAGTGCTACATAATTACCATAAGGATTTTGATCACGTTTTTCCTGATTGAATGTCAGAGCAGCGAAGACAGAGATAACACACATTCCTCGGCTGTGTGAG
Source organism: Notothenia coriiceps (assembly GCF_000735185.1). Taxonomy (NCBI): domain Eukaryota; kingdom Metazoa; phylum Chordata; class Actinopteri; order Perciformes; family Nototheniidae; genus Notothenia; species Notothenia coriiceps. The sequence goes on along the minus strand of NW_011339150.1, from coordinate 605 downwards.
TTCTTACTTGACTCTCTCTTTGGAGTCTCCGAAAGTCTCCTTGAGGTTGGTGAGCTCGGGGTAATAGGCGGCGGGCGGGGAGATCACCTCCAGCAAGCCTGAACTCAGTTCTATAGAAAACCTGAAGAAAGAAGGGGATGTTGTTGAAAATGAAACACACCATTTTTATCAATTTCATTCCTTTACACTTGTTAGCAAAAAAAAGAGTGCGCCTGTTAGGAAGCAGAGAAGCCAAATGGAAGAAGTACTCAGATCTTTTAGTTAAACAAATAAATGAATAAAATAAATAAATGAAATGAAATAATAAACTGAGAAATTCCAAGTCCTTCATTCAAAATGTTACTTAAGCTTGGTTCATAAGAATTATCATCAAAATGAACCTCAAGTACAAAGTGTAAAAGTACTTATTACACATTATGGTTGATTTCCAAATAATTTTTAGTTTATGTTTTTAATATTTGAATGTGTTTTTTGCAGATTGTGAATGTGGCGCTAATTGTATTACTTTAGATACTACTGGCTAGCTTTTGATTTTACTCTAGGTCTAGGCCAAACAAAAGTGTTATTAATGTGTTGTTCATTGATCTAAATCTGCAAAGTAACTT